>NW_027493883.1:252500-387166 GCF_021521415.1 Bidens hawaiensis
AACATTAAACAAGTACACAAATTCAATAAGTAAATACATCATAACTTGTAATTGGAATAAATATCCTAAGGTCAACTGACTATCTTCGATCTTGAATATATCAAATACTTGAACCTGTAACATGTATAAAAATAACGTTTGTCAACACGAATGTTGGTGAGAATACATTAGTTTTAGTTGTATATATATAGGTAAATCACAATTCATATGTAAATGGTGAGCATTACAACACTTATGAAAATGTAACCAACTAAATAGATGTGGACCCGTTCCTATTGATACGAAATCAATGTACTTGGGTAAATGTATGATCATACTAGATGAGGATGAGATACCAACCACCAAACATAAAATAAACACTTAAGCGCATAGAGCATAATCATAAAGCATGCAATAATCACGCATAAACATAAATTGAATTGTGTTTTGAATAGATGAGGAAATAAAACATGAATAAAGTAAATAAGGTGTACATGCTACCCCTAAAATATAAAAAGATGGGAAAAGGGGGTATGTAAACTCACCTTGACGAGTGGGTTAACGAAGATGAGATGACGATGAAATTAAGATAAAAGTGTTTGAGTTCCTCAGGATACGTCGACAAAAGTTCCCAATTTGGTTTCGAATTGATTGTGTTTGATGGATTAAAGCTTCGGCCTAGAACACGAACTGGGTCTTAATCTCAACGGCTTCTAACGTTGCAATTTACTTAGGGTTTAGGGTCGTGATGATGAGAGGATGGTGTGGTATTACTTAATTGAATTATAAACGAGTATTTATAGTGTTTAGAGTGTCCTTAGGTTGCGGGTATGGTCAAAATAGGCATATATGGCTATCAATTAACAACACAATGTTGTGATTTATTTCGTGTTTACCAAGCTTATGTCTAGGTATGATTACAATCCATGATTCCCAGCTTAATTGATGGATTAAGAAGCAGGGGGGGTCGACGGTGATGGGAGAGAAAGGAAGAACGAAAATAAAATAAAATAACTTTTTAAAACTTTGCAATTTGGCCCATGTAGTTAACTTGGTTATTCAAGTTAGTTTAAACATAGTTAAGGGATCAAAATTGTACATGCTTAATAGTTATGATACTTTATAGAAAAAACGAACTAGAACCAAGTGATGCGTAATAAAGTGAACAATAATTAACCACATAAATATTAATTCGTCAATCTTATTTGATAGCGAACGTTCAAGCAATTAATTAAACAAAAAATAATAATAATAAATATAAGAAAAAATATAAACGGGTCGAGTATCGGGTGTGAAAAATAACGAATGTTACAATATTCACAACCTTTTGAGAATTTCGTCCCGAAATTAAAGAAAAACCATATCATACAGGGAGGAATAAGTTCCAAGAGAGAAATCATTTTTTTTAAATAACATAGATTTTCAAGTTACTCGGATAACGCTACAAACGGAAAACATGGTCAGGACACTTATATATAGGATGTACCCGCGGCGTATCCACCATGTCCTTATCACATCGATATTTGCACCGTATCCCAAAATCACCCTAGGTTCTGGGTTATGACACACAACCGTATTCACTATGAACCCCATGCGGGGATTTTGATAATTATGCGTACACTCATAATTATATAGATCGTCGCATGATGCGCATAGTGTGACCCGTTGTGTGGGTTCGAAAACAAGGTAAAAGGAAACTTTTTAACTCAAAATTTAAATGGAATTAATTTCTCAAAAGAATTGAAACAAAATAAATTTGTGAAACTTAATGATCATAAATAACTAGTAACAAATTTGAAAAATATACGAAATGGTTGAAGTTAATCATCACAAATGAAATAAATTAATGGAGGAAACTTTGAAATTAAATGAATAATACATACATTCAATGCATATGAGTACTTGAGATGACAACAAGATTCACGAATAAGTATTCACATAGATAGGTTCACACAATATACGAATCACATGATTAAAGAAATATAATAATAGTTGAGGCTTGAAGTCAAGATTATAAAATCAGATGAGAAAAGAGTACCATGAGAATGAAGTGAGTTTTGGGTAAATTCGGGTAGTCATGCATTAAAATATCAAAATAAAGTTTGTACCTATGACTCCTATTAGATAACTATGTACAACACATGTTCACAGTCCCAATTTCTAAAACGAATCGTTTGTAAGAAATAGGTCATAGGTAGTTCATGATACGAATACGGTACTATTAGATAACCATGCGCATCAGCATGCACATAGTCCTGGTAAAAACCAGTCATAGACCATTTGAAATGTGAAAATAAATTGCGTAACAATAATTAATGCAATAAATGACATAATAGAAATAAATGAGGGATTGAATATAATTATAATAACCATGATTTTCATTCGTAACAAACTTTGGCATTTAATTGAAGTTATTACATTAGGTTTAAAATAGAACTCGATAAAATAAAAGTCTCTTGTGTAGCATGTATTATTGAAAGGTGGGGCTTAGACTTGGGAACCGTTGATGTAGCACACTCGTCCTTGAGTACAATGAGAAACTTGGTTAAGTGGAGGTTTGTTGGGTGGATTTTGGTCGGCTTGGGTATTGGCAATAGGTTGGGCTTGAATTGCTTGATGTTGATTCACTTGGGCATGGTTCAATTGGGCTTGGGTAGAATGGGCTGGATAAAATTGGGCTTGATAAGCTTGATATTGAGTGGCTTGGGTTGCGTAGGATGGGATTTGGTTCATGTGTGCGAGTTTTGGGCACGCATTGCAGAAATGTCTAGGATCTCCACAGTTGTAATAAGTCCTAATAGTTGAGGATGCTTAGGTATACGGTTGAGCATAAGGTAAAGCTTGGGGTTGGGTAAGAGGTGAGGTAAATGGTTGAATCATGGGTTGGTTGAGTTCACGACATGTGGTAAAGAGATGACCAAAACGACCGCAATGAGTGCATTGACGACACTTGAGGTTAGGCGAATGGTGGAATTCACATGTGTCACATAAAGGGTGGGGTCTTATGTAAGGCTTCTTGGTGGGTTGAGCTTGTTGGGCTTGAGATTGGGCCAAGACATAATTTTAGGAATTTGACTTTCTTTTGTTGTTGCGGTAATGGGGTGAGTTGTAGTTGTTGTGGTTGGAAGATTCGGGCTTAGAGGATTCGGTCTTGGATTCTTTGGTGGGCTCGGGTGCAGGCTTATCATTGGGCTCTTTGGATTTCTTCCGCGTCAAGGTCCCGGCCTTAACGTGGTTCTCAGTGAGGGTGCCGGCTAGGGTAATGGCATCGTGAAGTTCCTTCGGGTCTCGAATTAGTTCAGAATCTTGGATTTGTATCGGCAAACCCGTGATGTACTTGTCAATGGCACACTCCAAGGCAGTGACCATGTGCGGGATGAGAATGCTCAATTCGTAAAACCGATCGTTATAGGTGGTATTATCACCTCCCTCTTGTTTCAAATTCCAGAATTCTTCTTCCAACATCCGGAGTTCATATTTCGGGCAGAACTTGTCTAACATGAGCTTATTGAGGTCATCCCATGGCAACCTCAGCCCCAAGGTCCTTCTTTTTGCTATTCCATCAAGTAAGGGCACTCAATTTGAAAACGCTTGAGGTATAAATGGTGTTTTTGTCATCCGGATAGGCACAGTGAAGGAACACGCTTTCCATGTGCTCGAACCATTGAAGAAGGGTTGTAGCACCCTCAGTCCCAAAGTAACTGGTCAGGTTAGCGTTGGTAAATTGCTTGATAGAGAAAACATTAGGGTTTGCGGGAACATTAGCGGCATTCACGTTTTGAGTTGAGAGATGAGTATTGGGAGGGCTTCCACGATTCCTTTCATGATACGAGATGAAATGCTACGGCCAGAGTTGTCGGTGCGATGGTTACGGTTGATGAGGCGGGAAGAAGTCATGCTACAAGGACGAAATTTTGAAAAATTTATTAGATTTTGGGATAAATTACAAAATTCCGAGTTTTTGTTAAAATTCATGAAGGTACAAAAACGAAATTTTTTTTAGCCTAAACTTGAAGTATTGATAATTAAATGAAATAGTAAAATTTAAACGGTTGATTGCGATGTAAATGAAAATAATCATTCATAACAACATCAAAAATTTAACCCAAAAAAAAAATTTTCGTTGTTGAAATTTCAATGTATCACCATAGCTTAATTTTCCAACAAAATATTTAAAATTGATTGAAATCGAAATAAGGGTGTTGAGATGAATGGTTGGAGTATCCATGTATCACCATGGCTTTTTGTGATATCCCACATCGGTTGGGGAGGAGAACTAAGCCTTTTTTTATAAAGAGGTGGATACCTTCCCCATCATAACGTGTTTTGGGCGCTTAATGGTAGTGGATGAGAGGAGAACTCCATAGTTAAGCGTGCTCTGGTGGAAGTAGTATCAGGATGGGTGACCTCCTGGGAAGTCTCCACCTGGGCAACCAAAAGCAAATCCGTGAGGCAATGGTGGTATGTCTCGGCCAAAGAGGACAATATTATGGTGCGGCGGTTATAGATGGTAGCTGGGCTGTTACAGATGGTATCAGAGGCAGGGCCGGACCGGTGGTGCCAGCTCCCGCGAGGACGCTGGACCCCTAAGGGGGGTGGATTGCGACATCCCATATCGGTTAAGGAGGAGAACTAAGCCTTCTTTATAAGGAGGTGGATACCTTCCCCATCATAACGCGTTTTGGGCGCTTAATGGTAGTGGATGAAAGGAGAACTCCACAGTTAAGCGTGCTCTGGTGGAAGTAATATCAGGATGGGTGACCTCCTGGGAAGTATCCACCTGGGCAACCAAAAGCAAATCCGTGAGGCGATGGTGGTACGTCCCAGCCAAACCAGACAATATTATGGTGCGGCAGTTACAGATGGTAGCTGGGCTGTTACAGATGGTATAAGAGGCAGGGCCAGACCAGTGGTGCCAGGTCCCGCGATGATGCTGGACCCCTAAGGGGGGTGGATTGTGACATCTCACATCGGTTGGGGAGAAGAACTAAGCCTTCTTTATAAGGAGGTGGATACATTCCTCATCATAACTCCTTTTGGGCGCTTAATGGTAGTGGATGAGAGGAGAACTCCACAATTAAGCGTGCTCTGGTGGAAGTAGTATCAGGATGGGTGACCTCCTGAGAAGTCTCCACCTGGGCAACCAAAAGCAAACTGAGTTTATGAGTAAATCCAACACCGAATGTAAGGTTACCAGGATCGGGGCCTTACACTTTTCCCACCAATTCTTTCAACTAAAATATCATATGGAAGAACCGAGTTTAGCCACGTATCACCATGAATTCGGTTATGATTTAAGGATGTGATCGTTACATGACCACGGTTGATACAATGAAGGTAGTAGATTCGACAACGTTTGGTGTGATACGCTTTGGCTTAACAAGTTTCACACTCACACCTCACCCTCTAGGAAGGCAACCAGGTCTCGCGGCTGGTCAAGATTTATGTGCATTGCACTTCCTCAGGCTCATAAGCCTTGGTGTCAAGGGATCAGTATACAGGTGTGCCCCCCCCCTTATAGTTACTACGTATCCGTTACATGAATCATCCTCAAGCAGAGGGGAGTAAAAATGGTGGGAATTCTTAAGGAATTTCCCAATTTTTAAAATAACCAGGGTTTTAATTTTTTTTTTTTTTTTTGAGAATGAGGCGTAGACTCGGAGTTGTGTGTGCTTTGTGTACAATAGTAATATCAAATCACTAAATAATATTTAACCTACCGCAATTAATCATATATATTAGGGTGCAAACACGTAAAGGCATATCACGTATAGGGACCCTAAGCATGCTACTAGGTCGTTATATCTAACCACCTATCTTGTAGTCTTCGGCTCTGATACCAATCTGTCACACCCTGACCAAAGGTGGAACATGCCGCGGCGTAACGTATTGATTGGACAGTAGCTCAAAAGACACTAATTAAAGCGCCAATAATTATTTAACTTCATTAACATTAAACAAGTACACAAATTCAATAAGTAAATACATCATAACTTGTAATTTGAATAAATATCCTAAGGTCAACTAACTATCTTCGATCTTGAATATATCAAATACTTGAACCTGTAACATGTATAAAAATAGAGTTTGTCAACACGAATGATGGTGAGAATACATAATTTTTAGTTGTGTATATATATAGGTAAATCACAATTCATATGTAAATGGTGAGCATTACAACACTTATGAAAATGTAACCAACTAAATAGATGTGGACCCGTTCCTATTGATACGAAATCAATGTACTTGGGTAAATGTATGATCATACCAGATGAGAATAGATGAGGATGAGATACCAACCACCAAACATAAAATAAACACTTAAGCGCATAGAGCATAATCATAAAGCATGCAATAATCACACATAAACATAAATTGAATAGTGTTTTGAGTAGATGAGGAAATAAAACATGAATAAAGTTAATAAGGTATACATGCTACCCCTAAAATATAAAAAGATGGGAAAAGAGGGTATGTAAACTCACCTTGACGAGTGGGTTAACGAAGATGAGATGACGCTGAAATTAAGATAAAAGCGTTTGAGTTCCTTAGGATACGTCGACAAAAGTTCCCGATTTGGTTTCGAATTGATTGTGTTTGATGGATTAAAGCTTCGGCCTAGAACACGAACTGGGTCTTGATCTTAAGGGCTTCTAACGCTGCAATTTACTTAGGTTTTAGGGTCGTGATGATGAGAGGATGGTGTGATAATACTTAATTAAATTATAAACGAGTATTTATAGTGTTTAGAGTGTTCTTAGGTTGTGGGTTCGTTATGGTCAAAATAGGCATATATGGCTGTCAATTAACAATAAAATGTTGTGATTTATTTCGTGTTTATCAAGCTTATGACTAGGTATGACTACAATCCGTGATTCCCAGCTTAATTGATGGATCAAGAAGCAGGGGGGGTCGGCGGTGATGGGAGGGAAAGGAAGAACAAAAAAAATATTAAAATAACTTTTTTAAACTTCGCAATTTGGCCCTGTAGTTAACTTTGTTATTCAAGTTAGTTTAAACATGGTTAAGGGATCAAAATTGTACATGCTTAATAGTTTTGATACTTTATAGAATAAACGAACTAGAACAGAGTGACGAGTGATAAAGTGAACAATAATTAACCACATAAATGTTAATTCGTCAATCTTATTTGATAGCCGTTCAAGCAATCAATGAAACAAAAAAAATAATAATAAATATAAGAAAAAATATAAACGGGTCGAGTATCGGGTTTGAAAAATAACGAATGTTACAGTTTAAACCATCCACCCGTTGACGCTTTCCCTTATTCCAAGTGAGTTTTCATAACCCTCTTTTTACTTTTACACGTTTTGGGGTGTAGCACATTTCAAACTTTATTGTTATTTCATGTTTCATGTTGTAAACTAAAATTAACATGCGTGTCTTGTATGTATTGGTTTCATATCATATTGCTTGTAAATTATGTGATTATGTGCTAGTTGTTTATTGTTTTGTTGGTGGAGACTCATGCATATACTCAAAGTGGGAGGGTTCGATAGGATGTACCTGCGCCGTCCATTTTTCAACTTTTGTTAGTAAATAGTGGTATCATTATTATATTCTATACTCCAAGTAGCTTGGCGAACGTGGGTTCCTTAGTAGATTTGACTTATGTCAAGTGAACGAGAATATCATGTATTTACTTTTCTTTTACTTTATAATTAAGACGATACATCTTGACTTGTGAATTTGACACTTTTCGTATTATATACATATCCAAAACTTTATGAATTCTCACCAACATTATTGTTGACAAAATATATTATTTAAAACGTGCTGCAGGTTGAAGTTTAAATTTAAGAATTGAAGACTAGAAGGTTGGACCAATAAGTTATTAGAAACATACCATATTGAAGTTCAAAGTTATTGTATTGTTATTTGATTAATGCCAAATTGTGTATTTGTGATTTAATGAAATGAGATAAATATAATTATTGTCCCTTTAATAACGTTACGAGCTTATGAGTGATCTGTACGTTACACTGGGCCGTATTCTGCTTTAACCAGGGTGTTACAATTACAAATTCCTAGAAATGGCGGTGTCGCGATACGCGATCACCTGAAGATAAGGGTCATCGCGATGCGCGATAACCATGTTAAGTAATCGTGACACGTCTCCAACCAAGTGGCGACACGTGGAAAGTCTATATATCAATTCATCAAGCCTAATGGGCAGCGTCGCGATACGTGATAGTCAGCCCAAAGTTCCATCGCTTTACGAGATGGAATATAATAATCAAAGGCGGTGGAAAGATCCATCGCGATACGCGATGGATCCCCCTTAAACCCCATCGAGTACCGCGATGGCTAAGATACTCAGCCTTATAAATAGGGAGGTCGAGCTCTGCTTTGAGGCATCCCAAACACACTTCACTATTACAAACATACTTGTCTCGATATTCGTGCCTCGATTCTAACGTTTCTACGTTCGTTTCTTGAAGTACGTGCAAGGAAAGGAATCTTGTTCGTTTATTCCCTCGATTACCCTCCGACAGGTAGAAGTGCTGCCCGCGTCAAGCTTAAGCATTTCGTATAAACAAGCCATACAAGGTAGGAATTCTACTCGATTTATTTCATTTTATATCACTTAGACCATAGTCGGGGATATAGCCCATGCCGAGATCATATACTAAGTGAAATATAGATATCATAAGACATGGTTATAGAGGAAATACTTTCTTTATTTTACATAAAGATTTTATAATTTCTTCTTAAGAAAGAAGAAACTCGATATATACGTTTCTTCATGAAGAAGAAATGTAATGTATAGATGATGAACAAAGAAAGGACTAAAGGTCCTTATTTTTTATAAAAGAAAAGAATGTCAAAGTAAAGGTTATGCAAATAGACAAAAGGTCTAAAGCTAGATCATTGATGTCACACCCCGTCTAGCACAATGCGGAAGCGTAAAACGGGAATGTAACAGACACCTCTGATATCAACACATTTTTTATAAAGAAACATTACAAACTAATTTACAATATATTACATTTCTTTGTTCTATCATTGTTTTACGGTCTAGGTGATACAAACAAAACTAGTTCGTTAGCTATACATTCTTACTACTAACTCCCTTGCTTCTATTCATATAGCATCAACCACACACTTCAGGCAAGTAACAGATCACCAAATTACTCCGATTTAGGTACACCTGAAAAGCAGTTTAAAACGGGTTAACTACTAGAGTTGGTGAGTTTCACGAGTTTCAAGAAATCAGTAATGAGTATTCACAAGTCAACACTTGTAATCATGAAATAAGTATGTATGTATGTATGTATGTAAATGACGTATGTGATGTAATTATGCTAAGCTACAGTGAAGCCTGGACTGTTCGTGCTACGTGCCTCCATTTCCCACGCTCAATCAACCATTATGGCCCTTTTCCGCCCACATCATGCCCCGGTAGCTATGTCTAACACTACATAGCTGGTTCGTAAAAATGAAATATGGACATGTGCAAATGGGATAATGTCTCAGCAACCGTGCTGGCCCCGCCTGGGTTTGTCAAACCAATAGTACTATTCACAAGCCACCGGCTCGAAGTTAATCACTGTGATCGTGGGGACTTTCGTGTGTTAGCACTTAGATAATTCACATCATCACATGTTTCAGATAAGTATATAGATATAAGAAAACATGCTTTTCACCCCAAAATTTCGTAAAACAGTTTAAAAGTGGGGTCATGAAACTCACGGTTTAGTAGATATTCAGTTTATATTAGCTCGTGGTTTGATCGGTATGCTATCAGTGTTTCTATAATCAATATTATAATAATATTAATATTTTAATATTATTATAATCTCAATACTAATCTGGACTGTATAACTAATCTGGGTGTAGCTGGAACGCCTAGAAAGTGGCAATAGGCTTAGGTTGTGATGTTATTCAATGTCTACCGAACTTGGCTCAGATTCCCGTTTTCCTAACTGGGCCAAGTTGCTCGTTTACCGCGTTTAGAAAACAGTTATGGGAAAATAAGCTTGAGTAAATGTATTGGTTAACGAAATGATTAAGTTATAAAGAAGAATCACCTATTAGGGTCCCGGATTAGCCACGGGGCCCGTTTCCGTTTATTCAGTTTGATTTGAGAAGAAACGCGCACAATCCACCCGGATTGTTCAGGTTTCTCATAGAAAAGTTCATTTTTACTTAATTAGTCCAAAAATATGATTTTTGATCACTTTTGGTGTTTTGATATTCCCGCAGATTCACTAGTCGCGAACTTGCCGGTTTTTATAAAAACTGAATTTGTTTAATATTCAGATTAGCATAATTAATTAACCGTTAATCATTAAATTATGAAAATTTAAAAACTTATCAATTAAAATATGTAGATTTTAATAAAAATACTTCTGGAATTTATTTACTGATTTATTAATTTATAAAAATTCATTTTATCAGCTATATTTCGCCTGGAAATCATCAGTTTACCCCAAACAATTTCAAAAAATTCCACAAAAATTCCTGAATACTAAAATCATGTCCCAAAACAACCTGTATCAATTCCAGAATGTAAAAAGCTTGTGCAATATTCTTTTCGGCCCAAATTTGGCTGTAAAAATTCAAACAAACGCAAATAAACAAAACACCTTTAAACTTCTCTAAATGATCCCCAAATTCATATGTGATCAAAATACATAAAATCTGAGTTTCCAGAAAATTTTCATAGCTTTTGAAGTTTTTTAGCTATTTTTCCCAAATAAACGTCCCAATTCGGTAATAAATTTGCCAAATATTCTCGGATGGTCGAAAAATTACCAAATTTAAACAGGGACTTATTGACATGGTCCCTGATGTCCCTGAAAAATTTCAAGTCCTAAAAATATACAAATCATAACCTTAACCTAAGTAGCCCGTAAGCGAGTGTTTCGGCATTACCTTGACGGGTTTAGCTCGTTTCTGACTCTTTATTCAAGTTTTAAGGTTCTTGTGCTTCTAAGAAAGCTAGGTACAAGTCCTATATCACAAACCAAGCAATATTTCATCAACATAACAGCCCTTAAGTTAGGGTTTCGGCTTCTGCACAAAAACGAACTTTTGAACCGTAAAAACGTCGTTTCAACCCTTTAATCCGTGTTTATGGCCAAAAAAAACTATCAAAACAGGTTCCTTACCATGTGTATGATCAAAACATGTTTATGGACCATTTTTAGGATTTTTACACGGTTAGGAATGATTTTTAGTAACCAAGACATGTTTTTATGGTATTAAACAAGTTTAAACAAGCATAAAAGCTACTTATTTAAGCCCTTTACCTTAGGGTTTGATGTTTTTCTGGCTGGAGCAGAGTTTGTATCCAGAGTTTTCAAGAAATAATGTTGGTTATGTCTTGGATCTAGTTTAAATGTTAAAGAATAAAAAGGGGGGGTGGCGGCTGCGGCCGGAAGAAAGATTGGGCCCAAGATGGGCTGTTTTGGCCCAATAATCTGGTTTCTCAAGCCCAAATACGAAAAGCCCGGTCCAAATTTAGTTCGGGTTCGGTTTTTGGAGCGAAAAAACTTATCGGGTGCGTTAAACGGCGCGAAAACGAGTGTTTTTCGGCTAGTTTTGTGTAAAATTATAAAAGCATACTATGTGTTTGTAAAAATCAAAAATATTTTCACGGATCGCTTAAAACATCTCAATAAGTGTTTGGTAAGTCTTTTTCGGCTTAACGGATGATACAATGCTTGGTTTATAACTATCTTTTGCATTTAAATCTATAGCGGGTAGTTAAACGAGCATGTTTTCGTTTAACTTGTTTGCTATCAAACTAAGACCATATTTCTAACATTTTAGCTTGTATAGATCGTATATCACATATAGATGGCCCCCCGAGATATCTGGGTCATAACTTGACCCGTTCGGTTAATTGTTCGTTTGTTACGCAAAAGGCGTTTATTTGCTTAATCGGTAAATACATACTGAGGTGTACCTTGTTTTGGCTCAAATGTCACAATTGATCTAATTATTATAAAAGGTTATTCTCGTATTATAGGTCCTAGGTAGCAAGAAGCATAAATCAGTGATACACACTGATCAAGAACAAAAGTGAATACGTCCAAACTCTTTACAAATTTATAAATCAAGCCTTTAAATGTTTACATGGGATTATGTATCCATAAAACTTTATAAACAAATGTAATCGTTAGCCCTCGGGCTATTGTATACGTTTGTCTGGATCCTTACATATGTGGTAGAAGGTGGCCACACCGCACCACACTTGCTTATGCCTCCACCACGCTGAGCCGGACCTAAGTAATGTCCGAGAAAGGATTATCTTGTGTATATAGGTAGTTGCTAAGTCCTCGAACGCTGCGGTTTTCGCTGAGTGGTTTCGAGTAGAACTTTATAATAGTAACTTAGACTTTCAGAACTTGGTTATTTCATAAACCATGTTACGCCAAGGCCTACAGCGTCTCGAGGGGTAATTGATTATCAAAATGTTTTGTGTCAACGTGTTCACCAACATATGTTGCTGACATATTTATAAACTGTTTTACAGGTAATCGAGAGTAGGTGATTAGAGATGATGACTAGCCATTAGACAATCTGATGGCTCAGATGGAGTTTTTGTTAATAAAATAATGTAAATTATGGTTTTATAATTCTAAACTCTTCTGTACCAACCATCGGGTGTTTAATCTCCGTGTTTTGAATATAATAATATTTTAATCAAGTCTTCCGCTTTACAACCTTAAACTCTGATATATTTACAAAACATGTACCAACTTTTGGTCACATTCCTAGGCCCTAGATTGGGGTGTGGCATAAACTGATCGAATATAATAAAACTAGTCATCTTCTTTGTATTATACATTTATTTACTCACAACCATTTTTAAAAGGTATTAAAAATTATAAAGGATAAATAGTGTTTCTTCAAATTTACTAATAAACAATAATTTTTTTATCTCAACTCACAACTCATCTATAATATATAAAAAACACACTCACATATTTTTAAAGGAGCTGTTATAAATACTCTAAGTATATCGATCTTACAACTTACTAAAGTTGACTTTTTCGCAGCAACTTGTTTTTCATCTTCACATTCCAAACAAACTTCCCACTAAACGTTTTCATCCACATCTCTTCTTGTTATATTTGTTCAAGTACGCAAACATGGAACAATTGATCACATTTTCTCCCCAGTATTACGGGGTTGTTTTACATTATTCATTTCTAATATTTAATTATTTTTTTTTGTATTTTAATTTTATTTATTATATGTAAGCTAATAATATACTTGTAATTTGATGATGAAAGTGTTTCATAAATAAATGAGATGTTATAACCCGGTTTAAAAGCTATCTGGGTTTGGTGAGACCCATGACCGGCTTCTTTTTTTTATTATAAAATTGTATCTTAATTATAAATAATATCTTTTTTTAAATCGGATATTATTTTTAAGTATATCCCTATTTTTTAGGATTTTCATAATAAAATATTTGGTGAGATTAATTTTAATTTAATAAGATGTTAAACTCGTTTAAGGGCTATCTCGGTTTTGTGAGATCCATACCCGTTAATTCGGGTCTTCACACTCGAGTATCACATATACATACATGTTTCTGTTGGAAAAAACGACCACCTAGCCACGAACGGTAAACCAAAAAAAAAGTGCGGAATTAATCTTCGTTTGGCTAAACTTTTTCCCGACCCGAATGAACCAATGAGGATGCAAACAAATAGGGTAATTTAAAAGTAACAAATGACACAAAAATTTTAGCGTGGAAAACCTCTCAAGACGAGAGTAAAAACCACGAGACTACTAGAGCCGCTTCAAATCCACTATCACCAATAATGAGCAATACAAAGTTTTCTCTAGGTAAAACTAGACAAACCATCATATACTTGGTACAAACTAATATCAAGTATATGGAATAAAACAAATGAGTAAGAGGTAACACCAACGAGAAACAAACCGGTCTCTAGGACGTCTCTTATCTTCAAAAAAAAAAAAAAGAATGGAGCACCCAAAAAAAAAAATCTTCTCTTCGTAATATACTGTGTCGACAGAAGATGAAGACCTCCAAATTGCTCTCTATTTTCTTGTGTATATCGAATGTATGTATGACGGCAGAATCGTGTAATTGTATGCCACCAAAAAATAAACTCTTTTAATTCCTTGAGCCTTACGAGGGGGTTGAAGCCCACAAGCCCAAAACTAGAATAAACCATACTTTGGTTTTCCGCAAGCAAAATAAAAATACTTTTGTTTCTTTTTTTTTTCTTTATTACTACATAATAATAAATAAACCCATGTAAATAAATATTTGTTGGGTTTCTCATGGGCAAAAATTATCCCAACAAATCTCCCCCTTTTTGTCTATGAGAAAGAACTCACCACCCCGGGGAGCGAGCAACATATCTTCAACTTCTCCCTTGCCACAGCTTTGGTTAACATATCGAAACAATTATCATCGGTGTGAACTTTATAAAGTTTAAATAACTTGTCTTCAATACCATCTCTAATCCAATGATACCTCACATCAATATGTTTTGTTCTTCTATGATACATAGAATTCTTAGAAAGGTGAATAGCACTTTGATTATCACAAAGAACCACGTAGCGCCGTTGCATAAAGCCAAGCTCTTGCATAAATCTTTTCAACCACAATAATTCTTTGCATGCTTCTGTTGCTGCCATATACTCTGCCTCGGTAGTAGACAAAGCAACACACTTTTGCAGTCTTGACTGCCATGACACGGCTCCCCCTGCAAATAACATCAAATATCCAGAAGTGGATTTCATGTTGTCCTTATTTCCTGCCATATCAGAATCCATGTAACCAACAAGCATCGACTCCCCATTTCCAAATGTTATACCCAATTTGGAAGTACCACGTAAGTATCTAAGTATCCACTTAACTGCTTCCCAATGCTTCTTACCCGGATTTGACAAGAACCGACTAACAATACCTACTGCATGGGAAATATCAGGCCATGTACATACCATTGCATGCATCAAGCTTCCAACCGCTGATGCATATGGAACACCATCCATCTCTTCAATCTCTTTCTCAGAACTAGGGCAATCTTTTTCAGATAACTTAAAATTGGGAGTAAGAGGTGTACTAACCACATTAACTTTAGACATCTTGAATCTGCTAAGCACCTTTTCAATGTATTACTCTTGTGACATGTGCAACTTCTTTGAAGCTCTATCTCTAGTAATCCGAATGCCAAGAATATTCTTAGCTGGCCCCAAGTCTTTCATAGAAAACGACTTGCTTAATCTTTCTTCAGCTGAACAATTCTTTCTACATTCTTGCCAACAATCAACATATCATCAACATAAAGCAATAAAATGATGAAATCATCATCACCAAACCTCTTGAAGAAAATACAGTGATCAGACGCAGTCTTTCGGTAGCCTTGCTTCCCCATAATTGACTCAAACTTCTTGTACTACTGTCTCGGTGCTTGCTTTAACCCATAAAGACTTTTATGAAGTTTACAAACATAATCTTCTTTACCCTTAACCTGAAAACCTTCAGGTTGCTCCATATAGATTTCTTTGTCCAGATCACCATGAAGGAATGCTGTCTTGACATCCATTTGCTCAACCTCAAAATCAAGACTAGCAGCTAAACCAAGAATCACCTTGATAGAACTCATCTTCACTACTGGAGAAAAAATCTCATCAAAATCAATACCCTTTCTTTGATTGAACCTTTTGACCACCAATCTTGCCTTGTACCTAGGGCGCGAGATATGCTCTTCAGTCTTCAGTTTGTAGACCCACTTGTTCTTCAAAGCTCTTTTGCCCTTAGGCAACTTCACCGACTCAAAGGTATTGTTCTCATACAAGCAATCCATCTCAACTTGCATGGCTTCAACCCACTCTCTTTTATGCTAATCTTCCATGGCCTCTTTGTAATACTCGGGCTCTCCCCCATCAGTGAGTAAGACGTACTCACCAGTCGAATAACGAGTAGAAGGTTGACGGTCTCTGGTAGACCGCCTGAGTGGGACAAATGCAGGCATATCTACTGGTAAATCGGGATGAATATCCTCATCCAACTCTGCCTGCTCTTGATTATCAACATTATAGGTACCATGTTGTTTGTTATTCTGAATACCATCTTCGTGATGTGCCTCAGATTGCTGAGTAGGAATAGGATCCAAATCAATGAGATCATCAGTGTACTGAGGAACTACCTGTGTCTTCTCAATATCTTTCAAACTCTCATCTTCCACAAACACAACATCACGACTTCTAACAAGCTTCTTTGAAATTGGATCATATAGCCTGTATCCAAACTCATCTTGCCTGTAACCAAGGAATATACATTGTCTGGACTTCATATCAAGCTTTGATCTTTCATCTTTGGGAATATGCACAAATGCTTTGCATCCAAAGACCCGCAAATGACGATATGAAACATCTTTGCCACTCCAAACCCTGTCTGGAACATCATTATGCAAAGGAATACAAGGTGTAAAATTAATAACATGTACCGCTGTATTTAAAGCTTCTCCCCAAAAGGAATTAGGCAACCCTGCATGTGAGAGCAAACACTTAAACCTTTCAACCAACATTCTGTTCATCCGTTCTGCTAAACCATTCAACTGTGGTGTCTTTGGAGGTGGCCTTTGGTGTCGAATACCCTTCTCTCTACAATAAGCATTGAAAGGACCAATATATTCACCTCCATTGTCTGTTTGAATACACTTGAGCTTCTTCCCAGTTTATCTCTCAACCAAGGCATGAAACTGCTTAAACACATCAAACACCTGATCTTTAGACTTCAAATTATAAACTCATACCTTCCTCGAATGATCATCTATAAATGTGACAAAATATAAGCAGCCCCCAAGTGTTCTAGTCTTCATTGGACCACATACATCTGAATGCACCAAGTTGAGTATACTTTCTTTTCTATGAGGCGGATGACTATGAAAAGAAACTCTCTTTTGCTTACCATTCATACAATGAGAACACTTCTTCAAATGAACATCTTTCACACCGGACAAGGCATCTTTCTTCAATAAAATAGACATCCTTTTTTCACTCATATGAGCAAGTCTCTTATGCCACATATCGGTTACATCAGAACTCGTCAACGAATGAACCGAGTCCCTGGAAATCTTTGGATGTGCCATGTACAACTTTGAAGTTCTTTCACCTCTTGCCACGATCAACGAACCACGAGTGAGTTTCCAAATTCCACCACCAAAGGTACTGTGGAAACCATCATCATCTAATGTGCCCGCGGAGATCAAATTAAGTCTAATATCTGGAACATGTTTTACATTGTGCAAAACCAACTCCATCCCAGTATCAAACTTCTAGCAAACATCCCCAACACCAATGATCTTTGATAACCCATTATTACCCATCTTGAAATTCCCAAAATCACCAGGAGTATAAGACGAATAAAAATCCCTTTGTGAGATGTCACATGACAAGTAGCACCACTGTCAACAACCCAACTCGAATCATCACGTGCAACGTTCACCCTATCATAATCACAACAAATATGAAATTCTTCGGTGGCAGTGTTAGTTTCAGAAGTACCTTCATCACCGTCGTCTTTCTTGTGGTTGTTCTTTTTGTTGTTGTAATTTGCCTTCTTGTTCTCCTTTTTCAGTTGTCTGCAGAATTTTACCGTGTGCCCTTTTCTACCACAATGATGGCACTCAAATTCTTCAAACTTTCATTTGGACTTACTGCGGTGCTTTGCTCTATTACTCAGACCTCTACTATGGCTTCTCCCCCCTACTTTCGGTAACTAAGGCATCTGAATGTGAAAATGAACCTTGTGACTTTCTTCTCATCTCTTCATTTATAATACTACCTCTAGCCAATTCCATAGTAATAATACCGTTTACTTCGGAGTTGGACAACGATGTCCTAAAAGTCTCCCAAGAATCCGGTAACGTACCAAGAAGCCATAAACCTTGTATCTCGTCTTCAAACTTAATACCCATACCTACAAGCTGATTAATAACACCCTGAGAAGCATTCAAATGATCAGTAATAGGCGTACCATCACGGTACTTCAAGTTTATCAACTGTTTAATCAAGAACAACTTATTGTTCCTGGTCTTCCGAGCATACAACTCTTCAAGCTTGGTCCATAAAGTACGAGCATGAATCTCCCCGCTAATATGGTTCAAAACATTATCATCAACCCACTGCCGAATATATCCACAAACCTTTCTATGCAAGATGTTCCACTCTTCAACAGTTTTATCTTCAGGTTTATCGGTAGTGAACACAGACAAATAATAATCCTTCACGTAAAGAAGGTCTTCCATCTTGCCTTTCCAAACATGATAATTAGCACCATTCAAATTCACCATCCTACTTGTATTAGCTTCTATCGTTCAAACTAGTCTTAACCCAAGAACAAGAGCCGAAGCTCTGATACCACTCTGTTGGGAAAAACGACCACCTAGCCACGAACGGTAAAACAAAAAAAAGTGCGGAATTAATCTTCGTTTGGGTAAACTTTTTCCCAACCCGAATGAACCAATGAGGATGCAAACAAATAGGGTAATTTAAAAGTAACCAGTGACACAAATATTTTAGCGTGGAAAACCTCTCAATGCGAGAGTAAAAACCACGGGATTACTAGAGCCGCATCAAATCCAATATCACCAATAATGAGAAATACAAAGTTTTCTCTAGGTAAAACTAGAGGCATACACAAACCATCAAATACTTGGTACAAACTAACATCAAGTATTTGGAATAAAACAAACGAGTAAGAGGTAACACCAACGAGAAACAAACCGGTCTCTGGAACGTCTCTTATCTTAAAAAACAAAAAAAAAAAAGAACGAAGCACCCAAAAAAAAAAATCTTCTCTTGTGTATATCGAATGTATGTATGACAGTAGAATCATGTAATTGTATGCCACCACAAAATAAACTCTTTTAATTCCTCGAGCCTTACGTGGGGGTTGAAGCCCACAAGCCCAAAACTAGAATAAACCATACTTTGGTTTTCCGTAAGCAAAATAAAAATACTTTTGTTTCTTTTTTTTTCTTTATTACTAAATAATAATAAATAAACCCATGTAAATAAACATTTGTTGGGTTTCTCATGGGTAAAAATTATCCCAACAGTTTCTAGTGCCATGTGATTAAAAATTACACGTGTTGACTATAAAAAATCCAAGCTTATACAAACAACCTTGCATCTACAACATCACCATTAAGCATCGACACAAACACGTACTATTCACTACATGTAAAACTCCTAGCTAGTAGCATGAACTTACAAAACTAGTAGATTACATGAGAAAAAACACATATAGCCCAGTCACTTCTTCTGACTATCTTTCGCAGCAGGAGGCGCTTTCATGTCCATGTCAATGAGTGTGAGGTCATCTCGTGTAGAACCTGAGTTTGTTGATCCTTTTGGGCTCCGAATTGGGGGTGAATGACCATCTTTACCTTGCTTGTTTTTTCTAACGTTTTCCATCTCAGAACCGGTCGGGACAAAGGTTTTTGTCCTATACTTTCGTGCGGTCTCATCACCTGCGTCGTTACTATGGTTGTAAAGTACGTAATCATGGTAAGCCGGAGCAAACTGCAACAAAAATTATTATTCATTGTTATCATGAACTAGCTCAGCTTGCTAAAAGCGCAAATCAAGTCGAGCTTAAACGAGCCCGAGCTTCATTTATCGAGATCGAGAGCATAAACGAGTTTTCAGTTTTTATATATTGTTTATTGTATTTAATATTTATAAATATGTATTTAAACAATAATTATTATACACAGAACTATAACAAAATTAATAACTAACAAAATATATAGATCAGGATCATCTTAGAACTTCCAAACAACCTAAGAACTTTTAGCAACTTATCATTTTATTTTATTTTCAATATATAATATTATTGAGGTAGTTTTGCCATTTATTATATGTAATTTCATTATTGCGTATATGTGTGTTGGTTATTACACGTATATAAATTGGTTATAACACATATATGTAATTTGGATATTACATATATTTAATCACAAAATTACATGTAAAATGACGAAACTACCCTCAAATTATATTAATTATATAAAATAAATAAATAGATAAAATGATTGATTGTTATGAGTTCTTGAAATTCTTAAATGTTTTGGAATTCTAAATACATCCAAATCCATAATATGTATTATGTTATATATCTGAAAATTATAATTTAAAACACATAAAAAATAATTATAAATATATATAAATAAGTTAACAAATATAATAAATGAGCCGTCGCTCGAGCTTGAAAAACTAAACACAAGCAGAGCTCAAGTTTTAAAAATAGAGCTTGGCTCAGCTCATTTACACCCTACCTCCAAAATCAAATTGCAAGTGGCAAAATGGGTCGAATTTGCCAAGTTTAATATTCAAAATTAATAAAACGCGTAACAGACCTGGTGAACAGTGTCGTCATAGAAGTCGCTCAACATCAAAGCATGCGCAAGACTGGCTCCAAATCCACAAGACGCGCCAATGTTGGCACCCGCGTATTCTTTATATGGAAAAGCATATAGATGGCCCAAGGCTGCAATAAGCATCTCAAAACAAATAATGAAGTTTTGAAATTCAGCAGCTTCCTCTGTGTTTTCTATATATCCAGATTTTGCAACAAGAAAAACCAAAACACCCTACAAAACAACGAACAATTTTCTTCATGTTCATTTGTTCATTAAATACACGAACTTTAACAATCATAAATGAACGACCAAGACATGTATTCATGTTCTTTTTTTTAACGAAACGAACTAATAATTTTCTTCATGTTCGTTCGTTTATTAAATAAACAACATAAACGAACTTCCCACCGAACGGCTCTTTAATTACAGTTCTAGTAGGAACGAACATGAACGCATGTCTCGTTCGTGAGCGCTCGTTTACATTCGTTTATTTAATAAATGAACCCACATGAACACAATATTAGTTTATTAAGTTAAACTTCATTTATTTATGCTCGTGAATGTTCTTTTATGTTTGTTTACGTTCATTCGTTTATGTACGTGAACGTTCGTTTACGTTCGTTTATTTAAATAAATAAAGGAATGAACAAGAACAAAATTGTAGTTCATTAAGTTAAACAGGCGAACATAAACATGTCTCATTCGTTCATTTATGTTTGTGAAAGTTCGTTTGCATTCATTCATTTAAATGTTTATGTTCGTTCATTTATGCCACAGAGTATGAACAAGAACAAAATAATAGATAAAACAAAAGCTAGTTACCTGCCAATACGTCAAAAACACAACACTTTTGATAATGATGAATTTTGGAACGGGATTAAACGGTTGTAGCAAATCCCTACACGCTACATAAAACACGGCCAACGCATACAGTGCCATAGAGTATGAAATCGTGTATATAATTGTGATATACAGATACGACTCTTTTGCACTGAAGTTTCCATCTTGGTATTTCCCTTTAGCACAAAAAATGAATGTAACTGCCACCAAGATAGGTTTAAGAATCACAAACTGCAAACAACCTTGCTTGCATCTCCGTATAAAGCGCCTGCAAAATCATATTAACTAACTACAGAAGCTGCCAACAATTTCATTTTTAGTCTTTTTCCTGCCCTTTTGTAACTAATAACAATTAAAGTTTACACTTGAGACATCTTATTTATATATACGGATATGAAAATATGTGTCAACTTTTTTTTAACGGAAGTTCAGTGGCATGTCTCTTCATTGTTCATGTATACATACCTCAGACCACTGTTCTCGAAAGATGTTAGTATTATGTTTATGAGTAGTTAAATTAAATTAAACTAGTAGGAAGCTCGCCGCATGCACTGACGGAAATCTGGTTGGTATCGGTTAAACTCATTACGGCCCAGACACTAAATTCAAAAAATAAATCTGTAAAAGCCCAAAATAGTATCGACACATGTATAACTTATGATTTACAGGAAGTTAGTTGATATTGGATAGGTTCGTTACGATATCGGCATTAAAGCAAAAGGAGTTTTTTCAAAACAAAAAGATAACTAAAAAGAATATTTTAAAAAATCGGTAAAACCCGTGCATTGCAGCGTCTAGTCGATATGAATTTGACCTGCATTGGTTAATTCGTAAAATGAACATATCTAAAAGAAAACAAAACAAAAATTCTGTAAAACCCCAAGCATTAATTCAGTAAGTGTTGGATAGGTTCGTCACGGTACTAGAACTAAACCTAAAAATAAATTCCTAAAATGATCATATTTAAAACAAAAAAACAACAAAATTAGTAAAACCAGAGCGTTGTGATGCCTAGACGACGTGAACTTAATCGGTATCAGTTAAGTCATTACGGTAGTAAAACTAAACAAAAAATAGATTCTTAAAATATACACATTTAAAACTAACAAAAAGCAAAAGAAAAAAAACCAGAACAAAAAAGTAATTCAAATAAAATATTTCAAAAATGTCCGCGGCACCAAAATCCGATTTTTATCTATATAGTATACTAATATTAAATAAAAATATAAATAATGAGACAGATTCAGAACAAGAACTGAACTCACCCGTCTAGTGGAATTGGAGGGAAGCAGCATGTCATCAAACACCAGTTCGGCTTTAAAACGCGTCCGGTGAGACTTAAAACCACAGCACCGGGCCCACCCACCCATTCCAGACAGAGTGAGAGAAAATTGTATATAACCCAAGCTTCATATCTGAAAAAATCAAGATATACAACATTATTAACATGAAAACATGAATTTTATTGCTAATACTCTAAATAAAACAAGAAAAAGCATGTAAACTGTATCTAGGGTAGGGGTGTGCATGAAATTGAAAAAACCAATTCATTACGGAAACAACCGGACCTATATACCAAACCGGATTATGGATTCTTAATTTTCTATTTGAATTTTAAGTAAATTACCAAATAGTCCATCCCAAAAAAATTAGCCCAAATCTATAATAATTAATTAATAAAAAGATTTAAGCCAAAGTTTAGGTTCAAATCTTCAAATCCATTATTTTGGTTTAATAATTTTTTTTCCTGCCAAAAAACTTCAAGCCTAAATGACAAAACCGAATCAAACCCAAACCGTAAACCTAAAAAACCTTAACAGTTTTCAAAAACTCAAAAACCAAAATTTCGGTTTCTGCTCGAAGCCCAAAACTGTCCCATGCTCACCTCTAACTGCATCCATAAAAACACACAAATAACTTAAAGGGATTTCTAAATTTTTAGTGGCTCTAATTTGAACCCACCACCATATATGTGTGTGTGTGGGTTGATCTAATAGGTGTTAATTATGCTGAAACAAGTTCAATATATTATGATTAGTCATGTAAATACTAAAGTATCGTATACTCACATTTCTCGAATGGAATTAAAATAGATTGAGGCCTCGTTGAATACAAGTGACAGGAAAGATGTCAACGCATAGACCTGCAAGAAGAACAAATAAGACTTATTGTGTGTGTTTATAAACCTGCGTCGATAAGCATGATGTAAAAAAGAAAAATGGATGATGAAGCATATTTGTTATGAGTTTGAAGGACTACAAGACTCACCGGAACCATAAATATTATTCGGACAATGAACCGTTGGTAAGTAGGTTCAGTGTAATTCAAAAGATGGCGATAAATGTGACGAAGCGCCAAAACAATTGCCCCAATTGTGCACGGCAATGCAATCAATATGTAATATATTGGCCCCATTTTGGTGGGCTACCGGAAATCAGCCCCTTCCTCCACTAAAACAGGACCACATCAGTTTTGTATTTGGAATCAGATCCAACCAAAAAAACCCATAATAAATATTCTATTCTATTGTACCGATTATTTTTGGTTTGGTACCAACACCATTGAAATACATAAAAATAATAAAAAACGGAAAAAAAAAAAAAAAGAAAACATGAAAAACGAAAGCCTGCACCAAAAATGCATGAAAGATCAAATACCGGTACCAAAAAACGTGAAGAACAAACGAATATCGGTGCAAAAAAAAATCATGAAAAACGAATACCAACACCAAAAAACATGAAAACTATTGCCGGTACCCATAAACATGAAAAACGAATAAGCGTACCAAAAAACATGATAAGTCAATATAAAAACGAATACCTATATCAAAATAACATGATGAATATCGATACCAAAAAAAACAAATACCAGCACCAAAAGACATTACCGGTACGGCATGAGTTGGGTAAAAAATGCTCCAAGAAAAACGAATACCGGTACGGTCATTATATGCGTTAATTATTACCTTTTGCCGGTTAAATGGGGGGAATTGGGGACGACGATTGTAAAGCAAATCGGATGGGAAGATTGTATATTGATGATGGCGTCCGATGTTGTGTATCCACGATCAATGATCAATCTTCAAACGGCCAACAATGGCAACGTCTGTCTTTCTTCTTTCAGATACAAATAAGGCATCAAATCTAATTTTAGACTTAATTGCACACATGGGTCCTTATACTTTACTCATGTTACAGGTTTAATTTCAAATTTTCAAAACTTTGCACTAGTCGTCCTTATTGTTCACTAGTCGAGGATATCACTTACCACCCACAACGGTTGTCGGCTTTAATCCTCCAAACTTGACATGGCGGACGAATACACAGTTGTCGCAAACGGGAAACCGATGGCAGTCCCAATCTCTCACATACACACATATATAGTGTCGTACCCAGAAAATGTTTTTTTGGGTGGAGCGAAATTTTATTGGGGTTGTTTGTTTATCGCTATTTAATAATTTTTTTGGGTCTGGTTCAAGGTAGAATGGGTTGAGTCATATTTAAAAAAAGGAATAAAAGTGCATTTATATAATATAATTAACAAAAATATGTCTCGAGTTGTTAAAAAAACAACCCAGAGACTTAATGGCAAAAAAAAATAATAAAAGCCACATAATGCTGAAAATGTGAAGCAAAAAAAAAACACAAAAGTTTATCGGCAAGTACCAAGATTTTCACCCAATCATATGTACCAAAACCGTAATTAACTTTAAAAGAAATTTTGAAGATTATGTTTCCTTGAAAAGGAAACCAATTTCGGTCACCTGTAAAAAAATGCATGCTGAAACCATCTGTGATTTGTGCATCATTCTGGAAACCGGGCACACAGGAACTAAAGTAAGGCTATTTTGAGAAAATGTAGAATCCAAATTTAATTGTTAGGTGTATGATTTGTGCATCATTCTGGAAGACCGGGCGCGCAAGAACTGAAAGTAAGACTATTTTGAGAAAATGTAGAATCCAAATTTAATTGTTAGGTGTAGAACATGTGTTAAATTCTTCAACATAATAAGTGACGAAGTGATTTCAACCCTTTTTGAATTCTATCTGCACAACTGCTAACTGATCAGCAGGTTACACCAGCTCAAGGTGCTACTTTTGATCTTCCTGAAGACATTTACAAAATACATTTTGTGCAAATTTTAGGGAATTTTAAAACAAATTATCATGTCATATAATTAAAAAATCTTACATTTACAGATTTTTGAACGGTGATCAGCTTTGGTTAAATTCAACTAATTACGTTTTCCATTTCATGAACAAAAAAGGTTTGATTGTAAAACGCAAAACTAACCGACAATATAAACAATTTATCGGTATCGGTAGTCTTTGAAGGTTATGATGAGAGCAAACTTTTTCTGCATCCTAGAACATATAGAGGCCGCTCGCCAACACCCGAGCTCCAAAAATCTTTTCTTGACATATAAATTGCAGTATCCGGATAACATAATATGTGGCGTAATGAAACAAAACAAGAATGTTCAAGATCGCACTAACAAATCTATACGCCAAAATCTTATTAACACAAGACTGAGGCTAAAACAAAATCAACTGACAATCATTCCAACAAAGACACGTTTCTTAGATTCAATCTCCAAACACAATACTCATAACCGAACGAAAAACTTGACCTCTTTTACTCTTCAACACCTCTCGAAACCCCTCTTTATCTGGAGCAAACCCGAAATCTTTCATCTTCACCACAAGCTCTCTCCCTTCATCCTCCTTGCCACCCTTCACAAGCCCTTCAAAAACCGCCACACACGTCCCCACATTCGGCCTAATCTTCCTCCTCATCATCTCGACAAAACACCTCTTCCCTTCCCCCACCAGCTTCTCATCCCCGGACCCCGCCAACGCCTTAACCAACACCGAATAAGTATAGGCGTTAGGCAGCACACCAGACGCTAGCATCCGTGTGTACACCTTCAACGCCTCTTTCGGTTTCCCAGCATCCGCATACGCTTCAATGACAGCAGTGTGGGCCACCACATCCGGCATGTGGCCTTTGTCTTTGATCTGGGAAAAGAGTTCCAAGGCCTGGTGGGTGAGGCCGTCTTGGGACAAAGCACTTAACATCTTGACTGCATTATTATGAAGGCCGTCTGCGCGGATGTTGTGGAAAACTTCTTGAAGGTTTGTGGGGTCGATGGGGTGGGCTTTGTTGAATGGGTCGTAAGGAGGAGGCAGTGGGTTTGGACTGACGGGTGGTAGTGGGGTTGATTGGGAGTCGGAGTCGGAGTCGGATAGCGAGAAATTGACCTTAGTGTTGCGCTTTGGGGGGGTAATAGTGGTGCGGCTGCTGAAGAGTCGGAAGAGGTAGGATTCATTTGCAGGCCTGAGTTTGTAGGTGGAAAAGATGATGAAAGTATTTTGGCCATGCGGGTCTCAAAATGAAAAGGGTAACCGACTTACCGAAATGGAGCTCAAATTCGTAAAGATCGAGATGAAAGTTTAGTCTTCATTTTTCTTTAATTTTTTTACTTTTTTTTTGTTTGTTTGTGTGTGTGGGTTAGAGGTGGGCAAATAAACTGATTAGCCGAACTGATTCGAAAACTGAACTGAAGTCGAACCAGTTTGAAACCGATTATGTAGAAACCGGTTTTGACCCGATTGAAACCGTAGGTTCGGAACCGGTTTGTAATTTTCTCCACCAAAACCGGTTTCAAACCGGTTAACCGAACCAAAACCGGGTAAAAACCGATCAAAACCCGAACCGAAACCGATCGTAGCATTGTAAGAAACCGGTTTCAACCCGAACTGAAACCGATCATAAACCGGTTTTAACTTTTGTTGACCAAACCGAACCGGTTTTAACCCAAACCGGTTTTGAGTTTTAAACCGGTTTGTGCACCTCTAGTGTGGGGGGCACGGAATTTTAAAAGCCTAAAAATTCAAACTGAATTAGAAACGCCAGTTTGGTTTTGGACTTTAATAAAGCCCGAAATAACAAAAAGAAAAACAGAATATCATACTAACCGAGCCTTAACCATTAAAATTGAACCTACCGATGAATAAATGCTAATATAAGTGTCTTTTATTTCCTTTTAATATTCTAAGCCAAAAATTCAATATTCTATTAACAATAAATTCTTTTTTTTAATACCTTGAATCCAAAACTGAAATGAACCAGAAACTTGAAACCGAATGGTTTTGAAAAGAATGAAAAGCCGTAGATTTGGTTTTCGGTGTGGTTTTAGCCCAAAACTGCATCGAACCACATCACACACCCCTGCAATAAAGATCATTCATTCCCATCTAGAGGTGCGATTATTTTTTCATTTGAACATTAAGTGAAGCCATCCATTGGACACACTCACTCACACTTCATACTAGCCACTTGGAGTATGTCCTATTTTGTCTCAATTTGTATGTTTTAATGGTTCTAGCGAAATTAGTTAGCCTAGAATGGACGAAATGATCCCAGATAGGCTCTTTTTCATATCAGATCTTTATATAGAATCTTTTAATGGGAATAGACCCACTCCAAGAAAGACGAAAATAACTCATGTTGGGATATGGTATACGCTTGTGAGCACAACTGACTGAAGAATTATTTCAACACAGATTTACAGCTGTATTAAATAAAAAAATATAATAAATACAATAGAGTTCAACCAAGAACGATATTGATTACTGAAATTGTTGAATTCAAGTTATAATGAACAAGTAACTCCACATCAACTGTGTAAATTCCTTCTCTTAGTTCTCTAGTGATTAATATGATCGTATGGTTATAGAAAATGAGTATTGCAGTACATAGCATACGAAGATAAGAAATTTTAGTGAAATAAGTTGACGTCACCATGATATAGATGTTTAACGTACCAAGAGGAATTATGAAAGCGATTTAATAATCGGTTGTATAAAGAAAAACTTGTGAGTAATAACATAAATTGAATATAGAACTCCTACCGATGTGGAGAATGAAAAATACATGAAGCAATTGGTTAGTGTCGTCAGCGGTTTATGGTCATCACACATGTCAGTTCTTTGTAATCAGTAATATAGGCCATCAGTCTTTTGCATATTCAGTCCGTTAGTGCTTTAGCCTTTTAAATTTTTAGTTGTTCCAATCTAGTACATTACGCCTTTAGTCTTTATCATAAGGAGAGATCAGTTCTTTGATGGAATTTTCATCAATCTTTCTTACAAGAAGCATTGAACTTCATCAGATGTACATATTTGAAGAATCATCGGTTCGGATTAAATCTCAACCTTGGTTTTAAATTGCGCGCATATTATGTGATGCACTTGATGAGCTAGTGAAACCACATTATAGCATGTGATACGTTGTGTTTCTAAGTCACGTGTATTCGGACATTTATTCAATGCCGTTAAAGGGACACTGACCCAACCTAAAAGTTAGTGTAGACTGTAAAGGCCCACAAATTATTTTGAAATAGAGTGCGGAGTAAACGTTATTGTGTCTGCCTAGGGATGACAATGGGTCGGGACTGGTATGGGTATAGGTATTCCTAAACCCATACCCGATTAATTAAGCTCGTCCCAAACCCGTTGGGTATTAATCAGGTAATTACCCGTCGGGTTTCGGGGATACTCATCGGGTTTTTCGGGTTTCTTATCGGGTTATGATAAAATACTCGTCAGGTATACTCGGCCCAAAACGCATTGAATTAGTGTTGCGATTAGGAAGTAGAAGAGTACCCATCCAGCACCGGGCGCATAGAGAAGATGTCGAATAGTTCGTTGGGCAATTGTAAGGTAGCATTTGGTAGGCTGGAATGAGAGGCAGAATGGAATAGACCATTACAAGGGAATGTGAAAAAGAGTGTTTGGTAGGATAATGGAATGGAATCACCTACTACATTGTCCATTCCATTCCCTCCAAAACACTCGGAATTCATTACATTCACACCCTTGTTTTTTTTTTCATTTCATCTCCCATCTTTGACTCTACATCACCTCTACAACCCTCCCACCACTACCACCGATCACCACCACAACCACCTCCCACCACTGCCTCCACTGACCACCGCGGCCGCCACCAACCACCGCTCGCCACCCATCCACCACCTTCCGCCACCACCGTCGCAGCCACCCACCCACCACCTTTCTCACCACCACCGCTTACACCCACCATCACCACCATAGCCCCTGCCAACCACTACCACCGCCCACCACCACCACCGCCACCCGCCACACCACTTTCCACCACCACACCGACCACCACCAACCATCACCTCCAACCACTACTTATTGAGACTACCACGTGCAAGTTAGATTTGAGCAAATAATCAAGTAACACACAAGTCCATGATATGAATTTTAGTTTGTAAATAAAAAAGTAAGCAATTGTTTTGGTATGATATATATGCTACTCCCAAAGTGTGTAAAAATGTTAAAAAAGGGGTGAGAGAAACTCAACTTTGAAATTGAAGATGAAATAGAAACAAAAGCCGAAATCGCGTTAAAGAAATCAAAGCGATCGAACCTCACGAACTATAATTAAAAATACAAAATTAAAAACTAACGGATTTATAAAAGTTAAATAAATTTAGTTTTAGAGACTATGCGTTATTTTATTATATATTTTATCATTCTATGCTATTTTATATTATAATATTATTTTTAAGCTTTAGGTAAGTTAATGATTTGTTATTATTTTAATATTATTTAAAAGTTTATTACTAATATAAGAATTATATTATTTACGAAGCACTGATTTTATCGGTAGAATTATAGTTAGTTTTTAGATGAAACGAAAAAAAATTAATCTATAAATAATTTTATTTAACTTAAAATAATTTTATTTAATTTATAATAATTTTTAACAATTTAATTTGGTTAATATATTAAAAGAAATATGATAAAAAATAATAAAAGTTCAAAAATGGCTAGACATGGGTTCGAAAACGGGTCACTAAGACCACAATTAAGAGAACCAACCAACTTGACCACTTTGCTTGTTGTGTTAACATACAGGAACAACTTTATTTATATAAATACCCATGTTTAACTTTAACATTCAACCTCTAGCTTCTCAATTTGTTAAATGGTTCCAAGTTTGATTAATCTTTGTTGGGAGGTTTTGTTTTACGACTAAAACGATCATAATGCATATATATATATATATATTACATGGAAATGTTGCGGATTGATGGTGAACGGAGGTTGTCGAAGTATGAACTTTGACGAACAATTTAGTGATTATAGAGAGTATTTCAGGTTAAAACGATGATTTTAGCAAGTTTAGATGTTGGATTTGATACTTTTTATAGGCTCAATTGGAGCGTATGGACTTAATTGCTCTCTATTGGATTTTTATTAATATTTTGGTTGGTTATCGGATTGATTACTCATTATTTGTTGTTGTTACGGGTTATGGATGATAATAAAGAGTTTCCGTTATGGTCTAAGGTTGTTACAAGTCGCTAATTAAGTTTTACTGCACGTTTGAACGTGTTTTTATGGCGTGCCGGAGCTGCTGCTTCGCCGGATTTCGGCCACCGGAAAATCACGACAGGGGTTGGGGACTGGGTTGATATAATATATTATTATAATTTAAATTATTTTACACTATTAACCCCTCAAGTTTCAAGTTATATTAAAACAAAATTTAAAATAGAAATACCAATTAGTCCTTGAACTTTGGAATATGTTAAAAATACCAATGATGAACGATGAACAAGAATATACTGAAATGACAAAACGGGGTCAGTTTAACGAAAACAATTACAAATAATAAAAATTGATGAATGTCACAGCATTCCCTACTTTTGAGAATTTCGTCCAGAAATTAAGTAGAAGAACCCATATAAAAAAGATGAGGATACTTAGTTCGCATTTGTTCTTCTTGCTTCCAAGTGAATTCATTAGATTCCCAACGAACCTTTACCAATGGAACACGACTACGTTTGGTTTCATTGTCTTTGCGATCCATGATTTTCACTGGTTTCTTAAAAAAGTGCATTGTTTCATCAATGCGCACTTCATCGTGCAGTATGTGGAGATTTCCCTCAGCTAGACATTTCTTTTGTCACACCCGCTGAAACAAAAGCACAGGTGCATGATGTCATGTATATCGTAAGCATATGGTTATCGCCAACATAGTAGCATTAGGATACCAATAGTTTTAAAAGATTTTACAAACCATAACATGTTTTTAAATAAATTAGTTTAAGACAAAATTAGGATTTCTCGTATATGACCCTAAATATCAATAGGGTTATACAAGCGAAACCCCTCCAAAAGGTATCCTAATTATGCCTCGAGGTCCCGTCTTCATGATTCCTTACGTGCCTGTTAATTCCCTGAAAACCCTACGTTTTATAAAGTTAACACAATGGTTGGTGAGTTCACATATTTTGAGACTCGACATGATATCACGTTATTCATAAAACGCTGAATCAGTTCACAATTAAGTATACGATAATCTGTTAAAACAAATACGATGATATTGACTAACTAAATCTACTAATTAATATGACAAACCCTGAGCCTATAACCAAACCACGACTTATATTCTTTTGCCATGTTCAAATATCACAGATGGAATATACACACCTTGATTCGATTCAATATCGGAGGTTAGCGCGACTAAATTGACAGTAGGGGGAATGTCAACGCCAATAGTACTATTCGTATATTTCTGTGGCTAACTCCGTTAGCTAATGGTTATAGTATGCAAGCAAGGGACTTTAGCAATACATAGTTCAATTCATGTTCGCATAAGGATTGGTGTTTTGTTTCTAATTATCGTATATAAAAGCAGTTGTGTATGTTTTCCATCTCGGATTTATAATTCAATAAAATAGTGTTGATACACGACTTGGACATCTCAGTCTTTATAATAGTATTATTATATTAATGATAATGTAAGGGTATTTTGGTCAATTATCCCTATTCGCTCTAATGTAAAGCGATTCGTTACCCCGTAACGAATAAGCTACATTCGTTAGTTTGTAAGCCACATTCGTTAACCCTGCTTAACGAATGTGACAACGAATGAAGGGCATTCATTAGTCTTTAATGTAAAACGAATGAGGATGTTCATTCGTTAGGTTTAATGTAACGAATGACACATTCGTTAGGTTTAATGTAACGAATGACACATTCGTTAAGGTTAATTTAACGAATGTGTCATCGTCTATATATACCTGTAATGTTATCATTAATGTAATCAGTTCCTTATTTTAATCCTTTCAGCCTCGTTACTCTACCCAAATTCTCTCTTAACACACACAGTTCACACACTAATCGTATTCAACCTAATCGTATCAATCTTTCAATGAATAACACGATGTCATCGTAGATCTAGATCCGTATATGCTCTATCAAGTGGTATCAGAGCCAATCTGATCGGATCTTCGTGTTGCTTCATTGATTAATTGTGTTCATTCATCATGGATTTAGTCAATTTCGATATAAATTTATATGAAACAGTTTTTGAATTGGTTTCGGTGAAGCGAAACTGCTAATTGATCTTGTTTAAGTGTATTTGATCTTATAGTCAAAGTAATTGAAGGTTTTAATGGCGGATTGAGTTAGGATTGAGTTGGAATTGATAGTTAATTTGACTGAATTGATAGTTAATTGATAGGATTTGAATTGGATGTTAATGGTGGGTGTTTGAATTGGACAATTGAGTCTGGATTTGAGTGTTTGTTGGAACGGACTAGTATATTAAGGTTCGGACTCAGATTCCGTGTAGATTGATATAGATTGTATTGAATTCGGACAAAGTTTGGACATACTTGGACTTGATTCATCAGTTTGAAGACTGGTTCGTTAATCAGTTTGAAGACTGATTCGTTACATTCTAACTGATCATTCGCTAAAACTTACATTCGTTAATTCATATTCGTTCTTCACATTCGCTTTCACATTCGTTCTTCACATTCACTTCACCATTCGTTCCAATTCACATCCGTTACTCATTCATTTCAGATCTACATTCGCATAAACAGTATCACATTTGTATTCGTTATCCAATTACATTCGCTATCTCAATCATTAACCTTTCAACTATCTCATTCGTTACAGTGCACATTCGTTGATTTATATTTGTAAATTCTCTCAACTGATAAGTTTAGTCCTTTGACTAATCAAACTTGTGATAACATGGCTTCTCAAAATGCCACGTATTATGCTTTAGCGTCACAAAATGCGTTAATGCAACAGATGCTATCGATGGACAACGAAATTGGTACTCACAATAAATGTCCAAAACTTATGAAATTATCTGAATTTGCTCGTTGGGAACCGAGGTTTTGAGCTCATCTTGGTTCAGTACATCCGAGTAGTGTACGGTTTCTGGACGTGGTCTACAGGGCACCTCTTGTAGGAAGTGACACACTTGGTTGGACTGCAAAAGATCATGAACATTATGAAGTTCATGACATCTTACGAACAACTAGTTGGGAGTAAGATTGCTACCAGTGAATTGACTGATGAAGATTATAACCAAATCAACCCCGATGATCTTGAGTTGATGGGTCTTAAGTGGAATATGGCTATGATTGTCAGGAAAGTGAAAAGATTCATGCAACGGACGGGAAAAGATCTACCAACTCTAAACAAGAGAGTTGGATTTGACAAATTGAAGGTCAAATGCTATAATTGTGGAGATTTCCATTTCACCAAGGAATGTGATAAACCGCGGAAGGAATATTCGGGTCCACGTAATTCTGAGAGAACTTAACTCTTCTGGAACTGATCATAATAAGAAGAATTCATCAGATGGTGACCAGAATAAGCCGACCAACTCGCAAGCTCTTGTTGCCAATGAAGGTTTGGACTGGTCTCAATGACTACTGGGAAATCAAGCCAACCTTACTTTGGTTGAACCGGTTGAACAGTTTGAAGATGCAAGCGGTAATAATTTATTTGAAAAAAGTGACACGTCTGATTCGGAAACTGATTCGAATCATTCAGCACCTAAGCAAACCGAATCCTTTGCATGCATGGCAAATATTGAGGAGGTTTGTACTAAATCTTCAATTAATGTATCTGTTAATGAATCAAAAGAGACAGTAACTTCCCAAGTTGTTACTGAGTGTGCTGAGTGTGTTGAACTCAAAGTCAAACTTGAGTAAGCTTTACAATAGAACACTACTCTCACAAAAGAGCATTTCATGGTCAATGAATGATACAGACAAAAATTCAAATTATTGGAGCAATCGACACTGAAAATTAAAAATTTGTCTGTTAGCAATCATGACCTAAAAGCTGAAGTTAATTGTAAAATTGTGGTTGTTGAACAACATTTCAAGGAGATTCTCAGACTCCGAACCTGCATTACCAACTTAGAAAATGAAAATTTTGAATTAAAAAATAAACTTGGAAAATTTCGTGATTCCTCGTTTCTTTTAAACGAGATTATTGAACTCAATAATAATCACAAGAAAAATGGTAAAGCAGGATTGAGTTGTGTTGAGATTTCCCCTCCTTTCAAAGGAGATTACAGCAGCATTCCAGTTGTGGAGCAATCTACAAACTTAGAAATGCCTGTTGTTGACTCAATCAAATCTGAAAATGCCGAAACAACTAAAGCAACAACACAAGAACCGATTCATATTAAGAGTAAATCAGTTTTTACTGAAAATGAATTGGATGGATCAATTGAAGAATTAATAGAGCCATAAGTGATTGTCAAAAATCATAACATACCTTCTGACAATCACATTCTATATGAACCCGAGGAGTTTGAACAAGTTGTATGGTTCAAAGCCCTCGGGTGATTCATTGAAAAATCGGATGAGTTGGGTATGCGTTAATTATTACTTTTTTCCGGTTAGTTGGGGGGAATTGGGGACAACGAATGTAAAGCAAATCGGATGGGAAGATTGGAGCGATATTTTTGGGTGGAGCGAAATTTTATTGGGGTTGTCTGTTTGTCGCTATATAAGAATTTTTTTGAGTCCGGTTCAAGTCAGAATGGGTTGAGTCATATTTATAAAAAGGAATAAAAGTGCATTTATATAATATAATTAACAAAAGTATGTCATGAGTTGTTAAAAAACAACTCAGGGACTTAATGGCAAAAAATAAAAGCCACATAATGCTGAAAATATGAAGCAAAAAAAAACACAAAAGTTTATCGACAAGTACCAAGATTTTCACCAAATCATATGTACCAAAACCGTAATTAACTCTAAAAGAAACTTTGAAAATGGATTATGTTTCCTTGAAAAGAAAACCAATTTTGATCACCTGTAAAAGAAATGCATGCTGAAACCATCTGTGCATCATTCTGGAAGATCAGCCGCGCAAGAACTAGAGAAAGGCTATTTTGAGAATGTAGAATCCAAATTTAGTTGTTAGGCGTAGAACATCTGTTGAATTCTTCTGCGAAACAAGTGATGAAGTGATTTCAACCTTTTCTGAATTCCTTCTGCACAACCGCTAACTAATCAACAGGTTACACCAGATCAAGATGCTGCTTTTCATCTTCCATTTTGTGCAAATTTTGAGGCATTTTAAAACAAATTATCATGCCATATATGATTAAAAAATCTTACATAATTAGAAATTTAAGACTGTTATTCTACTGGTCGGTCTGTTTTGTTTTGTTTTTTGTTTTTGTTTTGTTTATTTTTTTGTTTTGAACGGTGATTAGCTTTGGCTAAATTCAACTAATTACGTTTTCCAATTCATGAACAAAAAAGGTTTGATTGAAAAATGCAAAACCAACCGATAATACAAGCAAGCTATTGGTAGAGTTTTTGAAGGTTATGATGAGATCAAACTTTTTCTGTATCATAGACAATAGATAGGCTACTCGCTAACACCCCAGCTCCAAAAAATCTTTTCTTGATATAAATTACAGTATCCGGATAACATAAAATGTGACATAACGAAACAAAACAAGAATGTTCAAGATCACACTAACAAATCTATACACCAAAATCATACTAAAGCTAAAACAAAATCTACTGACAATCATTCCAACAGAGACAGGTTTCTTAGATTCAGTCTCCAAACACAATACTCATAACCGAACGAAAAACCTGACCTCTTTTACTCTTCAACACCTCTCGAAACCCCTCTTTATCCGGAGTAAACCCGAAATCTTTCATCTTCACCATGAGGTCTCTCCCTTCATCCTCCTTCCCACCCTTCACAAGCCCCTCAAAAACCGCCACACACGTCCCCACATTCAGTTCCCAGCATCCGTGTGTACACTTTCAACGCCTCTTTCGGTTTCCCAGCATCCGCATACGCTTCAATGACAGCAGTGTAGGCCACCACATCCGGCATGTGGCCTTTGTCTTTGATCTGCAAAAAGAGTTCAAATGCCTGTGGGTGAGGCCGTCTTGGGACAAAGAATTTAATATCTTGACGGCATTATTATGAAGGTCGTCTGCGTGGATGTTGTGGAAAACTTCTTGAAGGTTTTTGAGGTCGTTGGAGTGGGTTTCATTGAATGGGTTGTAAGGTGGAGGCGGTGGGTTTGGACTGACAGGTGGTCGTGGGGTTGATTGGGAATGGGAATTGGAATCGGAATCGGAATCGGAATGCGAGAAATTGACCTTGGTGTTGCGCTTTGAGGGTAGTAGTGGTGCGGCTGCTGAAGAGTCGGAAGAGGTAGGATTCGTTTGCAGGCGATGATGGAAGTGATTTTGGCCATGCGGGTCTGAAAATGAAAATGGTAACTGAGTTATTGAAATGGCGCTCAATCTCGGAACGATCGAGAAGAAAGTTTAGTCTTCACTTTAGGGGTTTCACGGAATTGAAAAAATCAAACTGAATTAGAAACATCAGTTTGGTTTTGGACTTCAATAAAAACTGAAACAACAAAAAGAAAAACAGAAAATCATACTAACCAAGCCTTAACCATTAAAATTGAACCTACCAATGACTAAATGCTAATGTAAGTGTTTTTGTTAGCTTTTAATATTCTAAGCCAAAAATTCAATATTCTATTAACCATAAATTCTTTTTTTTAATATCTTGAATCCAAAACCGAAATGAACCAGAAAACTGAAACCAAATGGTTTTGAAAAAAATGAAAAACTATAGATTTGGTTATCGGTGTGGTTTTAGCCCAAAACTGCATCGAACTGCATCGCACACACCCCTACAATCAAGATCATTCATTCCCATCTAGAGGTGCGATTATTTTTCCAGTTGAACATTAAGTGAAGCCATCCGTTGGACACACTCACTCACACTTCATACTGGACACTTGGAGTATGCCCTATTTTATCTCAATTTGTATGTTTTAATGGTTCCAGCGAAATTAGTTTGCCTGGAATGGACGAAGTGATCCCAGATAGGCTCTCTTTCATATCATCATTGATCCTTATATAGAATCTTTTAATGAGAATAGACCCACTCCAAGAAAAGACGAAAATAACTCATGTTGGGATATGATATACGCTTGTGAATCACAACTAACTGAAGAACTAATTCAACACGGATTTACAGCAGTATTAAATAAAAAATATAATAAATACAATAGAGTTAAACCAAGAACAATATTGATTATTGAAATTGTTGAATTCAAGCTACAATGAACAAGTAACTCCCCATCAACCGTGTAAAGCCGTTCTCTTAGTTCTCTAGTGATTAATATGATCATATGGTTATAGATAATGAGCGTTGTGGTACATAGAATACGAAGAGAAGAAATTGTAGTGAAATAAGTTGACGTCACCATGATATAGACGTTTAACGTACCAAGAGGAATTTTGAAAGTGACATAATAATCAGTTGTATAAAGAAAAGCTGATGAGTAATAACATAAACTGAATATAAAACTCCTGCTGATGTGGAGAATGAATGATATATGAAGCAACTGGTTAGTGCCGTCAGTGGTTTATGGTCATCAGCACATGTCCAGTTCTTTGTTATTAGTAATATAGCCCATCAGACTTTTGCATCTTCAGTCCGTTAGTGCTTTAGCCTTTTGAATTTTTAGTTGTTCCAATCTAGTACATCACGCCTTTAGTCTTTATCATAAGCTGAGATCAGTTCTTTGATGGAATTTTCATCAGTCTTTCTTACAAGAAGTATTGAACTTCATCAGCTGTACATGTTTGGAGAATCATCTGTTCATATTAAATCTAAACCTTTGTTTTAAATTGCGCACATATTGTGTGATGCACTTGATGAGCTAGTGAAACCGCAACACAACATGTGATGCATTGTGTTTCTGAGTCACGATGTATTCGGACTTTTATTCATTGTCGTTAAAGTAAGGGACACTGATCCAACCTAAAAGTTAGTGTAGATTGTAAAGGCCCACAAATTATTTTGAAATAGGAGTAAACGTTATTGCTCCTACCTAGGGATGGCAATGGGTCGGGTCTGGTATGGGTATAGGTATTCCTAAACCTATACGCGATTAATTAAGCTTGTCCTAAACACGTTGGGTATTAATTAGGTAATTATCCGTCGGGTTTCGGAGATACCTATCGGGTTTCTTATCGGGTTCTGACAAAATACTCATCAGGTATACTCGGCCCAAAACGCATTGAATAGTGTTGCAATTAGGAAGAAGAAGAGTACCCATCCAGCACTGGGCGCATAGAGAAGATGTTGAATAGTTCGGTGGGCAATTGTAAGGTAGCGTTTGGGAGGCTGTAATGGGAGGTGAAATGGAATGGACCATTATGTTACATCAAACTTTTGTTAAATAATAAATAACAGAAAGTTTTGTTAATAGTGTGTGTCGTTAAATTAGTCGTGTGTTAAGTGTTTGAGATTTGGAATTGTGAGTGGGTTGTGGGGCCCATAGCCCCCTATATAAGCCCAACCCCTCAACCCTTTCACCATTTGGTTTCCTTTCACAACACACACACACACACACTTCCTCTCTAAACACCCGGATCTGATCCTGAGATAAAAGAAGGAAGAACCTTGTGTGTAAACGTCATCAAACACCAAGAACCACGTTAGATTCACGAGTTGGTCCAGATCTGAAGCCGAACCCGATAACAGAAAGGTGAGTTCGGAAAAAGGTTACGTTTTATGGTTAAGTTCGACATGCAAACTGATAGAACGATAGATCAGGTCGTAAGAGGCTAGAAAAATGTAAACTTGAATGGTCGAGTGTTTACGGTTTCGTTTTAGGACAAAAAGGTGATGTTTAGACTGTGTAAAACACGGGTATACAAAGTAGAAACCCATAAAAAGGGTTCAGATGGGCTTTAAGGAAGGGTCTTGGGGTAAGATGGCTCTAAAATAACAAAATAAGGAAATCGGGCCTTAATTGCATGAAAAGGGCTTCGCATCGCATGCTATGCGAAATCCAAATCGAACGCCATGTGAAGCGAAATTAACCTTGTGAAATGGGCCATGCGAAGCGAAATGGCCAAACGAAGCGAAATTCCATGCGAAATTTCCATGCGAAATTTCGTGCGATTCAATTTTCTGATGCGTTTTTGATAAAGGAGTCTTAATGAAAACCCCAGCCAGGGGCTCCGCCCCTTGGACCCTGCTAGGGGCTGCCGCCCCTAGACCCCGCTACCAGGGGCACTGCTACCGGACCCCCGTTAGTTGAGGGTTTCATTAACTTATATGTAGGAAGTAGTAGTAATGGATAATTGACACGTGTAATGTATTGTACAGTTAGCCGTGCACAACTAAGGAAGGGCATTACCATTAACGGCGACAGAAACCGACTCCAGGTGAGTTCTAGCCCCTTTATCTGTTACGTTTTCGGGGCTGTGTGCATACTCCTATGTGATAGTAAATACATTTACTTAATTGATAAGTGTATGATACGTGTATGACTATGTATTGAATGTTATTATTATATGATGATTGTATGAATGAGCATGTATATATATTATATACATAAGACAGGTAAAGTATGCACGTATGATAAAATGTATGGATGATCGACGAGACAGGTATAGCTGTATGGTTAAACGAGATAGAAGGGACCAAACCCTTATAATATCTGAGATGTTAGGGACCAGACCCTCATAATATTTGAGATGATAGGGACCAGACCCTCATAATATCTGAGATGTTAGGGACCAGACCCTTACAAAATCTGAGATGTTAGGGACCAGACCCTCATAATATCTAAGATAATAGGGACCAGACCCTCATAATATCTGAGATGTGTGGGACCGGACCCTTACAATATATGTGATGTTAGGGACCAGACCCTTACAATATCGGAGATGTTAGGGACCAGACCCTTATAATATCTGTGATGTTTAAAATAGAATAGCTTATGGTATACCATAGGGTTTTATAAAAGAAAGTATGTAAGTACGTATGCATGTATATAACGTATGTATGAGAGAAGTAATGACAGGTAAGGTATGAATAAGAATATGAATGTAATGTATGTTAACTGATTATCTAGAACTCATTCAGCGTAGCTGACTTTTAATATGCACGCAGGCAAATAGATTGAGGCAGCTGGCTTGAGGAGGGACACATGGCATGAGCCAAAGAGACTGGCTTCTATGAAGAAGTGTCATGACTATTTTATGTTAATGTTTATCAAAAGACAACTTGTATGTTAAGATATGATTTGATGTTTTGTAATGTAATACATGAAGTTTATTTATTCCGCGAAAGTTTTAATTAACTCTGATTTTAGAACTGTGTTTATGAGTAAATCCAACACCAAAGTAGGGTTACCGAGAACGGGGCCTTACACATTACAATGGAATGGGAAAAAGAGTGTTTGGTTGGCTAAGGGAATGGTATCGCCTACGACATTGTCCATTCCATCCCTTCCAAAACACCCCGAATTTATTCCATTCACACTGCTTGTTTTTTCATTCCATCTCCCATCTTTCATTCTACATCACCTCTACAACCCTCCCACCACCACCACCACAACCACCCGACCACCGCCGCAGCCACCGACCACCGCTCACTACCCACCCACCACCTTTCGCCACCACCGTCACAGCCACCAACCACCACCATTGCTGCCACCCACCCACCACCTTCCTCCGCCACCGCCGCTTGCCACCGCTTACACCCACCATAGCCCCTTCCAACCACTACCATTGCCCACCACTGCCACCACCACCCACCACACCACATGTGACACTATAAAGTGATAATATTATCATTAATTTATTTAAATAGCAAGTACCACAAGTTTGTAAACAAAGGAACACAACTATTATAAGAAAAATTAAACAGCTTGTCCATTTATTAACTATAATCTAAGTACTAGTTGTTTCGGTTAAAAATCCGGCTAAGGATCAATGAACCAAATTCGTATGTGAGGATTGGTGCAAAAATGAACAGAATAACCAAAGTAATTATTATAGGCAATGAACACGAAGATTTATACGAGGAAAAGCCCTTGGTAACTAGTATCCCGCCGGCACAAAAACCTCGGGTAGTGAAAACTATCACTACCAATTATATTGAACTAAAAAAGATTAAAAATGGTGGAACAATAGCTGATCGTGATTACAGAGTATTTTTGCTAAAAATTCTAAGTGTGCTTGTGTTTTGTTTGATCAGCTAAGTTTCAATATATAGATACAAAGATTACAACGTAAACTAACTAACTCCTACAAATCCGGTCACGTTTGTTTACTCCTTCAACCTGACCTTTTACGAGCTTGGACGAGTGGGGAGGACCAGGTAAAATACTTCATCTGCAAGAATAGGAATTTCTAGTAGTCACGTGTTTTATCTGAAAAAATTAGATTAGAATATAATTGAAATTGACTGTTGAGGATCCTTGAACCACAAAGGATCCTTAGTCCCGCTGATTGCTGCTAATGATACTTGATTTTCGAGGATCAAAGATCCTGGCCCCAACAATTGCCCCCAAACATGATAGGTGTGAATGGAGTACAGCTGTTATGTTTATCCCTATGCATATTTGAATCGAACCGTTAACGATAAAGTGACGTGACCGGCGCCTGCAAACACATCATTATCCCTAATTAATGGGTTTTCAAGCCTTATAACTTCTTCTTTATCATATCCACCCCCTTATTCCGACGATAACGATCCTCAGGTATTCTTCTTTCTTAGTCTTTTCTTTCTTCTGCTTTTCCTCATCCCTTCGTTACAATGCCCAAAAGGAATCAGAAAGCGTCCTTTAGTTTGAACCCTAAGGACATAGGTCCCGTTTTTCAAAGCCAGCATCTTCTCAAAGATCCGGTTTCGGAGATCTGTAAATTCACCGATGAGGAAATCCAGAGAATCTCCAACTGGTTCCCCGAAGAAATAGTGTTTAGAGCATATGATTCTCGATTAAAGAGCGACTGTGTTTCTTCTGACTGGGTTTGCTTTCCTACACTCCCATTTCTTCTTGGATTCTCCTATCCGTTTCCTGACTTGACCTCTACTTTCTTCTCCTTCGCCGGCCTCAGCTATATCCAGGCGATGCCGATGATGTGGAGGACTTTGCATACACTCGAGAGGTTGATTGTAGAACAGGATTTAGATTTCAATCTTCCAGCCCTTTCTCACCTCTACAGCCTCGTTACCCATGGTTCCAGCAGGTTTCTCTTCAAAAGCAAACCCTTTCAGCCTCTACCAATCAACAAGACTACCCATAACGATCAAAGTTGGAAGAACCAGTTCTTTTTTGTTCTAAGAGACAATATTCCAAAGGGGAATTTGTTACCAACTCGTTGGATCCTGAAGGGTAGGGTAGTGGATCCTGAGGATAGAGGATCCTAGTATTTTTGATTGGCTAACTATGGGTTTGTTGTTTCTTGTGAAGTGTCCAACTTCTCAGAACTCGCCACCGACCAGGAGGGTATTAAGAAGGCGAAGGTATTCCTGCCATTGGATCCTTTCGACAGGACATTCAAGGCTGCTGTTGAAGAAGCGAACGATTCAGATGAAAGGATCGCCAGTTCCTCGGAAACAATGTCAAGTAAGTTAGAATAAATTTATTGATTATTGATAAAAATAAAGAAAAGCGTTGAACTATAGAAAACTTATCTTTTTCCGGACAGGTGCACAAAAATCATCATCCAAAACGTGCAAGAACTTGTTGGGTAAATTCCAGTTGGAAGACGTTGACAGCCTCATCTCTTCCCGTTCCTCTGAGAAAAGACCTATGAAAGGTTCCAGCCTTGCTCCTCCAAAAACTATGACTACCCGCTCCAAGGCTAACATGAAGAGAAAGAGGGACCCTAACGTGGAAGTTCACAGTGCCCAGGACATCTTTGACCAGCTCTCGGAAGTAAGGATCCTTTACCCTTAGCCATCTACATTTCAATTGTGTCTTTAAGTTGCATATATCTTGCAGGCAGTGGCCAACTTCAAGGCTTTGTATGATGAAAATGTGGCCAGCACGGAGAGGGAACTCGCCAAATACCGTGTTGGGATATCCTTGAAGGACAAGCTGATCATGGAGTTGCAGACTGAAAAGGGGACCCTAGAGGATAAGCTGGCTCTTGCAGACATCCGGGCTCAAGAACAAGTGGTCGAGGTTACTGAACAGGCTAAAGTGTGGGCCAGCAAAGCGGTATTAATGGCTAGGATAAAGATGCCGCCGAAGCTGAGGATCCTAACTTCGACAGGTCCACTTGGAATGTAGCTATGTGGGATAAGGCCTTAGCTGGTTTTGGCGAAGAGAGCGAGGATGCAGGGGATGCAAAAAGGACCGAGGATGCTGGAACGAGTGGAGTCAAAGATGACGTGTTGGAGGTCAAGGAGGCGGGTGATGGTGAAGGTGATGCGGCTAAGGAGTAGCTGGTGTAATGGGCAATAATGGATATGAAGACAAGGCCAGAGCCCATTTTTTATGAAGTTTTAATGGTTTTTTTTTTTTTTTTGTGAACAATGGTAGCTGTAATTCTCAAGATCAATGATCCTTAAGACAATTGTCAAGGGTAGTTTAAGGTGGAGGGATCCTCAGCTTTTAGAGGATGAAGCCTTTACTGCCCTTGTCTCTTTAATTTCCTGCATGGACATATGATGACTTTGACGTAATCCGATCCGGGTGGATGGTACACTTTTGCTGGTGAAGCCCGGATCACTTTTTATCTCGCTTATGATAATATAACTCCTTTGGTTTCAGCTTTACAACTTGTGTCACTAGGATAGAGGATTCTCAATCCTTAGAACTTTTTTCTTCATGATGTTTACCTGTTTGACCAAATCAGCAAAAGATAATATAATAGTTAGAAGAGTTGGATTTAAACCCAACTATCTTGGGGAAAGCTCAACGAAACGTGGGGACAAGCCCGATAAAACGTGGGGACAAGCCCATTAAACGTGGGGACAAGCCCAATAAACATGGGGACAAGCCCAATAAATACGAGCGACGAGCCGATCCTTGGCGTTGACCCAGTTATACGCAGAAGAAGCCTACCCTGGCATTGACCTTAACTTGTGTATATGGTACGTTTACCATTTAATTCGTAGGATCCAAGATATAATTTTCAGCCATGAAATTGTCAGCCACATATAGTGCACTGGTCCCACAGCCTCCAATTATACCCGGATAATCGTGCGCTCCAGGCGAGGGTGTAGAAACCCTAATTCGGGAGATAAGGTGAAGACCTTAGAAACCTGGCGACAAGGCCGATTAAACTTTGGAGAGAGTTGGCCAACCCGTTTTTTCCACTTGAGGGCCCCATTGCTCGGTATTTCTACAACTTGACACATTTAACAAGACAAGAATATAATGTGAAAATCAATATAAAGTAAAATGTTACCAAGTATCTGATTGAAGTAATTGATTAGGATCCAGGATCCTGATCAATAAAAATACTTCTTTAGATGAATTGCATTCCAAGCCCTTGGGAGCATGTCACCTTCCATATTCACCAAACGATATGCCCCCTTTCCTGCTTCGGCTTCAATTAGATAGGGACCCTCCCATTTGGGTGCCAGCTTCCCGTCGGATGGATTAGTTGTGATTTGGAACGCCTTTCGAAGGACTAAGTCTCCAACCTCAAATCTTCTAATTCTGATATTCTTGTTGTAAGCACCAGCCATATTTTGTTGGTAGGCTACCATCCTGAATCTTGCTTGATCTCTAAGTTCTTCCATAGTATCTAGATCTTGGACAAAATTCTCGTCATTTCTTTGAGGATCACGGATCCTTGTTCTGGCTGTTGGGTACACCATTTCAGTGGGGATCACTGCCTCAGCTCCAAAGACTAATGAGAATGGCGTCTGTCCCGTGGCATTCTTCGAAGTTGTCCTATCACATAGGGTAGTTCTTCAGCCCATTTGCCTTTCTTTGCTCCAAGCTTTTTCTTTAGGTTGTTGATGATGACTTTGTTGCTTGATTCTGCTTGGCCGTTTGCTTGTGGATGGACTGGCGTTGAAGTGATCATTTTGATTCCCCAACTTTCACAAAAGTTAGTAGTTCTTTTCCCAATAAATTGGGAACCATTATCACAAATAATTTCGGAAGGAATTCCAAATCTAGTTATAATGTTACGTTTGATAAAGGATATAACTTCCTTTTCCCTAACTTGAGGGAAAGCCTCGGCTTCGATCCATTTAGAGAAGTAGTCTGTCATTGCTAACATGAAGACTTTTCCTCCTGGAGCTGTAGGGAGTTTACCCACTATGTCCATTCCCCATTTCATGAATGGCCACGAAGAGACAATAGGGTATAAGGGTTCTGCCGGTTAATGTAGAATGTTTCCATGCCTCTGACAAGCATCGCACTTCCTAGAATATTCCATAGCATCCTTCTTCATTGTAGGCCAGAAGTACCCGGTTCTTAGAATCCTTGAGAATAATGCTCTGCCCCCTGTATGGTTGCCGCAATCTCCTTCATGGAAATCCTTCAGTACTTCTTGGATCTCGGATCCTTCGATGTATCTTAAATATGGACCTGCAAGGGATTTCTTATATAGCATATTATGTATAATAGTATATTGTGATACCTTGGCCCTAAAAGCTTTGGATTTCTCTTCTTTCGGGATTTCTCCATCTTGAATATACTTCATTATCGGAAGGATCCAGGATGAATGATCAAGAAAATGATCCTTAGGATCCGTGTGTAGGCTACCGTCTATCTCCATTTCTTGGTATTCCTCAATTGCAGGGGATAGGACGTGGATGATAGGAATTTTTATGTTCTCTGGGAGCTTCAAAAGAGAAGCCAGGTTTGCTAAGGTGTCGGCCTCAGCATTTTCTTCTCTTGGTACCTGCGTAATTGTACAATAATCGAAGGATCCTGCAAGATCCTTTATTATATCTAAATATTTAATTGGTTTCTCACCTTTGACTGCGCATGAGCCATTAAAGTGATTAGCAATTAACAATGAATCTACAAAAATTTGAAGATACCTGATTCTCATACCTTTGGCTAGTTGTATTCCTGCGATAAGTGCCTCATATTCTGCCTCGTTGTTAGTGGCTTGGAATTCACAAGCTATCGAATGGGGTAGTATGTCCCCCTGTGGCGATTTCAGTAGTATTCCCAATCCTGTTCCTTTGACATTTTAGGCTCCATCAGTGAAGAGTGTCCAAGGATCCTCGGCCTCTTCAAGCTGTTGAACTTCAAGATTGGTTTGTTCTTCTATGTCACTACTGAAATCAGCCACAAAGTTTGCTAGTGCCTGTGACTTAATTGCATTTCTAGGCTCATATTGAATATCATATTCACTTAATTTTACAGCCCACTTGGCCATTCTACCCGGCATTTCTGGTTTTCTAAGGACATTTTTTATGGGATAATTGGTTTTAACAATAATACTATGTGTTTCAAAGTAATGTCTTAACTTAGTTGAGGCCATAATCAAAGCAAGAATAAGTTTTTCTAGATGAGAGTACCTGGACTCGGCATCGAGGAGACTTTTACTTACATAATAAATGGGATGTTGATTACCTTCGTGATCTTTTACCAAGACTGCACTCAAGGCGGTGAGGGAAACGGCTAGATAGAGGATCAATGGTTCTCCATCTAAAGGTTTCATCAAAGCTGGTGCTGAGGATAAATAATCCTTCAGAGCAGCAAGAGCGGCTTCATGTTTCTCCGTCCATTCAAATTTCTTGTTTTTCCTCAGGATGTCATAAAAATCTTTACATCTATCCGAGGATTTTGATATGAACCTGTTAAGTGCTGCCACCCTTCCCGTTAATCTTTGTACCTCTTTGACATTTGTTGGGGACCTGAGGTTTAAGATGGCTTTGATTTGCTCTAGACTCGCATCTATCCCCCTTTTGGTTACTAAATATCCTAAGAATTTTTTGGCTTTGACACTAAATACACATTTAGCCGGGTTTAGCTTCATGTTGTACTTATCGAGGATGTCAAATGCCACTTCCAGATCTTTAAGGTGATCCTCTGCCATCTTTGATTTTACCACCATGTCGTCGATGTAGACTTCCATGGTCTCTCCCAACTGTTCCATGAACATCATATTGACTAGTCTTTGATATGTAGCACCTGCATTTCTAAGACCAAACGACATAGCAATATAACAATATATGCCCGTAGGGGTTATAAATGCTGTATCCTCTTGATCAGATGGTTCCATCTGGATTTGTTGAAATCCCGAGGAAGCATCCATAAAGGTCAACATTTCATGCCCTGCGGTAGCATCCACCATGGAGTCAATGTGGGGAAGAGGGAAAGGATCCTTGGGGACATGCCTTGTTTAAGTCAGTAAAATCGACACATACCCTCCACTTTCCATTTTTCTTTTGAACTACAACCACATTGGCTAACCATTTTGGATATTTTACTTCTCTAATCATACCTGCCTTTAGTAGTTTCAATACCTCTTCTTGGATGATCGCATTTCTCTCTGGTGCAAATTTCCTTCTTTTTTGATGAATGGGCCTGAAAGAAGGATCAATGCCAAGTTTATGGGTTATAACGTCTTTAGAAATACCTGTCATGTCTTCGTGCTTCCACGCAAAGGTCGAATTTCTTCGTTGTAGGAAGGATACTAGATCCTTCTCAATAGATTCTTGTATTTCAACACCTATTAAGACTTTGCCGTCAGGATCCTCAGGGTGCAAGACCATTTCCTTGGAGTTTTGTTCCCTAGTTTCCATGACATTTCTCCTTGTTTTCTGTAATTGCTATGCTTCCCTCAACTTTTTTATTGACTTCATTGAGGAAGTGTAGCAATCCTTAGCGTCTTGCTGATCACTTTCGATCTTCGCTATTCCCCATGGGGTCGGTAGCTTCACACATTGATGGTAAGTGGAGGGAGCCGCCTTCATCTCGTGTATCCATGGCCTTCCAAGAATAACATTGCAACAAGACAAGGAATCGATAACACAAAATTTTTGAATAGAATTTACTCCCTCTATATGTATGGGTAGTTTGATGTCCCCCAATGTATTCTTCGTTTCCCCACTGAACCCTACAAGAACTGAAGACCGTGGGACAATTTCTGACTCCGGGATATTCATCCTTCGAAGTACTTCTAGTTGGATAATGTTAATTGAGCTTCCTCCATCAATGAGTATCCTGCGTACATAATGGTTAGAAATAAATAAAGTAATGACTAAACCGTCATGATGAGGATCCTGAACATTGACTCGATCATCCTCATCAAAGGAGATAGCTCTTTGCTCGGCTGTTGTATAAGTCTTGATTGGCCTTTCACCATTCTCCAGTTTGCACTCTTTGGCGTAATTCTTTGCAACCGAGTAAGAGGTTCCGCATATATCTGATCCTCCAAAGATCATGTTGATAACTTGAGCGTCTAGGGGAGGTGGAGCAGCCTTTTCTGGAACTAGTTCAGGATCCTGGTTCCTGGGCTTTTTTCTTCCCAATAGCTCCTTAAGGTGACCCTTGCTGAGGAGGTAGCTTATCTCCTTCCTCAAGGCTATGCAATCATCTGTCATATGGCCGAAGTCTTCGTGAAAGGCACACCACTTCGATTTGTCTTTGGGGAGAGGTGCCTTCTCATTTTTTCTCGACCATCTTGCTTTGTCGCCCAAGTTCCTAACGGCAAGCATCACTCCTCCCATATCTACAGAGAAGCAATAATTAGATATTCTTGGACAATCTTCATCGTCCTCCTCCTCTTCTACAGTATTGATCTTCTGGCCATTTGGTCTATTGTATGGCTTAGAGTTGCTGTTCTTGAAGTAGGGTCTTTGCTTCTTGTCTTGAGACCCCTTTTCAACGGAGTGCTTAGTTGATCTTGTATTCTTTGATCCTCCTCCAAACTGATGAATCTTAAAGCTCTGTTTTGCACTTCATCTAAATTCCTGAACGGGGTCATCACAAGATCTTGATAAAATGGAGAGTCCTTTTGTAACCCCATTTTGAATGACTCAACAGCTGTCGGGACATCCAAATTTGGAATTTTCAAAGCCTCTCTTCCAAACCTTGTAAGGAACTGCCTAAGAGGTTCCTCACGAGGTTAGACAACTCTATATAAATCACTAGTTAATTTTTTGAAAGATCTACTACATGAAAATTGACTATTAAATAGATTGATTTAATGAGAGAACGAAGTAATAGAATAAGGAGGAAGACTTAGCAGCCATTTAAGGGCGGTTCCAGTGAGGGTCGAGCCAAAGCTTTTACACAAGCAGGCTTCCTTCAATCTATCTGGGATTGGATTAATTTCCATCCTTTCGCGATATAAGGCTACATGTTCCACAGGATCCGTGGATCCGTCATATAGTTTCATACTGGGAGCAGTGAAGCGTTTTGGTATCTCGGCATCGCAAATTGGTGGAGCAAACCTGGATATGATGTGGCTTCCTGCAGGTACTTCGGGAATAGGTTTGATGATTCCAGACACACTCGAAATCATATCCTTGAGTTTCTGTAGCTCACGGGCTATGGTTTGGTTGATCCCAGTATCCTGCATACTAGCATGTTTAGTGCCAAAAGACGGATTATCATAATGGTTACCTTTTACGTGATCAAAAGATCTAGCTCCATAGCTGCGTCCGGGATATATTGTTTCGGCATCAGTAGTTGGTCTAGTAGGAGCAGTAGTTTGCATGGGTATGAAATCGCCTTCATGGACCTCCAATGGCCTGGATCGGGGTTCCTTAAGGGGCACTTTTCCATAAGGATAGTAGGATTCTGGACGCTGATGGATGATGGATTCTGTTTGGAAACCCAAGGATCCTGGTTGAAAAACCGAGGATCCTTGAAGTTGTTGGTTGGAGGATCCTTGACGGAATCCTAAGGGTTCGGGTTGGCATGCTGAGGATCCTTACAAATGGTGATTGAAGGGTCTTAAAGGTTGACCCAAAGATCCTTGTTGAAGGATGGAGGATCCTTGAGAATATTTATCAGAGAATTTTCTTTGGGAGAGGTCCGAGGATCCTTGCTGAGGATACGTGGATGCTGGGCACCTTTGGTCCGAGAAATCTAGAGTGTTGAAATCAAGCATCCTCGGCATATTGGGGCTTGTGTTTTCAGCGGCCTTCTTTGCCCTCCTGATTTCCCCGATCTCGTAGAGGATCCTCTGATTGGTCTTGTTATGCTGCTCCATATAGCTCCTCATCTGTGAACACATAACAGAGACGTCATTGTTAGCAGTTACCGTTTAGGAAATAGTAGTGGATTTTGATCCGGAGAAAACAGTAGTCACCTTCTTCTGAGTAACAGCTACTTGCTTTTGTGGCTTCGTAGTGCCAGGTAGCGGTGGTAAAGTTACTTGAGCCGGGACACTTGAAGCAGCGGTTGTAGAATAGCTTTTCCTTGAGAGGCCATTGAGTGAGTGATAACAAAGGATTTAATAAAGGTAAGGATTTTTTGTGATTAAAGTACCAAGTGCCCCATTGTTTTGGTTAAAAATCGGGCTAAGGATCAATGAACCAAATTCGTATGTGAGGATTGGTGCAAAAATGAACAGAATAACCAAAGTAACGATTATAGGCAATGAACACAAAGATTTATACGAGGAAAAGCCCTTGGTAACTAGTATCCCACTGGCACAAAAACCTCGGGTAGTGAAAACTATCACTACCAATTATATTGAACTGAAAAAGATTACAAATGGTGGAACAATAGCTGATCGTGATTACAGAGTATTTTTGCTAAAAATTCTAAGTGTGCTTGAGTGTTGTGTGTTTTGTTTGATCAGCTAAGGTTCAATATATAGATACAAAGATTACAACATAAACTAACTAACTCCTACAAATACGGTCACGTTTGTTTACTCTTTCAACCTGACCGTTTACGAGCTTGGACGAGTGGGGAGGACCAGGTAAAATACTTCATCCGCAAGAATAGGAATTTCCAGTAGTCACGTGTTTTATCTGCAAAAATTAGATTAGAATATAATTGAAATTGACTGTTGAGGATCCTTGAACCACAAAGGATCATTAGTCCCGCTGATTGTTGCTAATGATACTTGATTTTCGAGGATCAAAGATCCTGGTCCCAACAGTAGTGTCTTCTCCATGTCTCATCCTCTAATGACTGTACTTGTAGCATATATATATATATAAACAAAACTTGTGTGAACTATATATATATATATACAATAAAGGTCAACTAAACAAATAGTTTGTTAGTTCACACAAGTTTTGTTTATATATATATGTGTGTGTGTGTGTGTTGTAAGTTCAGGAGAGATATGAGATTACTGCGAGAAATGAATATGGGTCCGATGTTCGTTTATTTGTATATATATTAACGTGTTAACTTAGTCGTTTTGTTAGTTTAGTTTAGGAACTTTGGTACCTCATACATGTTTACTGTGTTTCATGTCACAGGTACTTAATGCGCTTAATTTGGCCCTGTACGAGCATGGAATGAAGACCCGGGATGTCCAGCACGCTTACCGAGGCAGTTATATGGACTTGCTGACTGAAGTGACCCATCATGTAGCGCGATGGGTGTTTAAGGTGGGGCATCACGCTACGCGATGCCCTGTAAATTATCTGCGTTGACTTTGGTCCATCGCGTAGCGCGATGGACCAGGAGAGGAGACCATCGCGCTACGCGATGGTCCCCAGAATCGTGAAAGTTAGTGTTTGAGTTTATATTTTGTTTTAACGACCCTAGACGCCATTCTTCACCTTCTAGGTGATTTTCTGAGCAGCAAGGAGAGCCACCATCACCTCCAATCATCTCAAGGCATCATACATGTCCTATTACATCATAACCAAAGCCCGAGAGATGTCGAGACGCGGCTAGTTCCTTCGAGTCATGCCCGGGATGTAGAGTATTGTATCTTTCAGTTTTTCTCATGTATTAAGAACGAATTATTTGTAACCATCTTTGATTAATCTATGAGTATTGATGTCTAGTGTGCACTCAGTCAGTTTAGGTTTATTTCAATCAGAATGATTATTGTGCCAGTTGCTATGATAATTGCTTATAGGATTGTTTTGACTAGTTGAATATGATGAAGCATACGCTTTCCCTTAGTTGAGTCACACTGGCAGGGACCGTTTGATAACCAGTGCCGTGTGTTAGTGAGCGTGGATGCCTAAGGTTTATCTAGTTAGTCAATCTGTGTTGATCATTGATCGTTAATTTGTTTAGTTGCATGAGATAGCTGTTTGTTTACTTGCTTGAATCCCCGGGTGTGACTTGTCTTTGTTAATTGCTTGAAAGTTGTTTACGTGTTTAATCAATATGAAAACCAAATTGTTTGCTAGTGTGATCAGCACTTTAATTGAATTACTTCATAATGTTATAAATCGTTTACACTTTAGATTGACCACATACTCCTCGTGGTTCGACACCCTACTTACCCTGACTAGTTTAAGGTGATTAGGACACTGATTTATATTGTTTTTTACTAGATAGCGATAGTCTAGCATCAAAATGGCGCCGTTGCCGGGGAGTTAGTGCACTTAGTGTTTTTGTGTTAATTGATTTCCTTGTTAATTTAGTAGTTAATTTAGTTGTAATTTTAATAATAGTTTAGTTTTATTTTCCCGTTTTACGCGGTGTGTGTTATTTGTGCAGGTAACAGGTTTATGCACACCCACCATTCAGGGAGACAGTCCCCACTGATTTACGAGCCAGAGATTGAACATTTAGCTCGGCGAAACTGAGCTTAGATCAGACAGCCAGATATGGAAGGTCAGATCCAGAACCAGGATCAAAACCAAAACCCACCACCCGAAGGTTTCCAGCCCGAACAGAATCCACCAAATAACCAAAATCCACCTAATAATGACATATCACCACCACAAAATTTAGCCCGACAATCCAGAAACCGAAACCGAAACCATGATAGACCCGGACCATCAGCCCCGAACAATACCCCTCGTCACCGACAATCGATTATTCGAGATTTTGATCATGTCAGTATTCACACTGAAGACGAAGAAGAGGGTGATGATGAGGAACGAGAGCCAAGAAATGCATATCAGGGTATTCAGATTGAAGCGTTTGAAGAGGTTGGAGAGGTTCAGGAACCGGTTAGGATGAGAGGTCTTAGGTGGAGGAACAGAAACCGAGACAGAAATGGTATAGGAAGATAACGGGAGGAACAGAGACAGCCGATTCAGGTTAATCGGGGAGGTTTTGAGGAACCAAGGGCCAGACAAAGGAATTGCAGGCCTCTAGTTCAGGGAGTTAACAGTCTGTTCAGACCGGCTATTTCAGATGGTGCATCACCAATTATCCCACAGGTGCGTGTTCAGGGACAGCCGACATTTAAATCCCGTCCGTCCTACATCAACATAGTTCCCTATTTTCACGGACTGGGATCAAAAGACCCGTATTCACACTTGTCAGATTTTTCAGTTATTTGCGGGTCTATTGGAGATGGTACTTATGATCAGGATGAGGTTCGGTTGCGGTTGTTCCAGTTTTCATTAAAAGACAAGGCAAAACACTGGTTCAACTCGCTACGATGCACAGTATTGAGAGCTGGGCCGAGATGCAGCAGGTTTTCCTTAATGAGTATTATTCGTAGTCGAAGACTAACGAAGCTCGGATGGAAATTCGACATTTTTCACAGTCACCGGGTGAGTTATTTCATGAGGCATTTATTCGTTATAAGGAGATGATCAAGAAATGTCCGCACCACCTGAAATCTTCAGTGAAGTGTTTTGTTGACGGGTTGACTTACGAGGACAGAAAGTATTTGAAATCTTCATGTAATGGGATGTTGTTAAACCAACCAGAAGAGGATGATTGGGATTTCCTTGAGTTTATGTGTGAGGATTCCAAGTCAGAAGCAACAGCTAAACGAAGACGAAAAGTTAGAACTACCAGGTCAGTTAAATCAGCATCGAGCGAGTCAGACAGAATTGCAGAGTTGGAATGAGAAATCGCGGGTTATCGAAAGGAGAAGAAGAAAGAGGTTGGTAAAGTCGGGGTGAAATTCCCGGTTTGTTCAGATTGTGGCGAGTTGGAGCATAAGGTTGAAAATTGCCCCAGGTTTGATGATGACGAGTATACCGACGAGGAGGAAGTCAGTTACGCGTACAGGGAGTCCAAGGGAAAAGGGTTTAATTCGAACACTTATCATCAAGGCCTGAGGAATCACCCGAATTTCAAATACGGGAAGGCATAGAACCAGTCGAACCCGAACTTTCAGGGGTCTAGTCAGAACCAACAGCAGAACAGCTACCGACAGAGTGGTTCGAACAGTCAGTATAACAGTCGGGGATATAACAGAGATGGTTACCGGGGTAACAGTTCGTCAGGTAATCAGAATCAGGATCAGCAGAAGGTGAAAGAGCTTGGGGTTAGGATCTAGAACTTATGATTACGACGATACATGATGTTCAGGTATACGATTAAGGTCGATATACGTTATGATTGATACGAATGATGTGAGACAATGAATTGGCAGAGTAACGAGAGAGAAATTAATAAACTAACTTGAAAACTTACATTAATGAATAATTTACAACATATATATAGGGGATGACCACATTCGTTAACTTAACTGTTAACGAATGTGTCATTCGTTACATTAAACCATACGAATGAACTCTTCATTCGTTAATACATTTAACATATAACGAATAGCCCTCATTCGTTATCTCATTCATTAATCTGGGTTAACGAATGAGCTTGCAGATTAGACGAATGTGTTACATTCGTTACAGGGTAACGAATGTAACATTACATTAGAGCGAATGGCCCATTTAGCCATATTTACATTAAGACCCCTATACTTTAGACTAATTACATTAATGCCCTGATAAATACTGAGACGTACAAAACGTGTATCAACAAACTCCCCCTCGTCTCGAGCTCTTTATTATACTTTAGCGTTGAAACATCTTTGTCTTCCAATCAACGCAGCTATGAATCTTGTATGCGTAGTAGACACGAACAACCCTCTGAAACTGCATTGCAAGATCATAATCCTTTACATTAGCGAATCTGATCTGATTTGTGAATAACGCGGCGTTTCAGACTCAGATAGATTGACCAGCCACATCAGATCAAATACACGTAACGTCTTCGTGCGTGAACCCTGGCCATAAACAATAACCGCTTCACCTGTACGATTATCATAATACCAATAATTAAATGAGGTGAAAAGACTCTGAGGGAATATCTTCATCGGAACCCTCTTCATCGTCTTCGGCGGCTTCACTATTAAAATTAACTTCCTCCATCCTGTGCGGCATCTATCTCGTCAATATATTTGTGTTTCGTCACCTGAGGCTGGAAGAATTTGAAACCAAAGCGGGTTTCATGCAATAACTGCCTGTAGAACCAGCTAGCCCATTTATCGTCTCCACGGTTAAAAAACGGACAATTAGCTAAGGTTCGTACATCCCATCGAGGCATAGATAAAATATCGTGTGGGTGTCTGAAATAATAAATACCGTGTTCCCACTTCATGATACATACCTTAAGATCTGAATCGTACTGCCAGGCCACCATATCACCTTTATCGTCTTTAGCAGGCTTGTACTTCTTCATCTGGTATGCAGATTCCCGAGCTTTCTCAACTTTCACATCTTCTCTGTCATGATATCTGAAAGTCTCGATCATCTTATTCATCTTCTCAACGTTATGCTCAAACATACCCTCAAAAGCACGTTTCCTCTTCTTCTCTGTAGTGGACACATGGCTTGATTCTATAGCATTTAACTTATCTTTTTCTTCCTGTAATCGATGCTCTGCTGCATTGAAATGCTCAGTTGTAAAGAACGGAATACCCGAGTCATTGTTATTATCTGTGTAAAACTCTGGATATTCTTTAGCAGTAACATCTTCCACTTCCACTTCTTCAAAATCAGGTACATTCCCGTGAGGAATACCTGTATCAGTACTATCTTCCATCTCCACATCCACATTCTTACCCAATTCCTCAATCTCATCATCATTTAGATCCAGAAGCAAGGCAATTTGTTCTTTTGTTAACGAATGATCAACAAATTCACCTTCTTCGATCTCATCAGCATTCACCGTACTGTATACAATCCCATCCATTCCTACAAACAGAAGCATGTTAGCCGGAATAACGTCTATTGGCTTGGCTCTCGTGTAATCTTTATATGGAAAAATCTATAGATTACTCTCTTCTGACCCACCACCAACACTCGCATCAGTCTTATTACCCGCCGACGGTGTGGAACTTCCGCCCGGTTGCTGATCTACCCCACCCCTGCACCATCCTGATCGTCTTCATTATTCTTCAACTTCTTTAATTCATCTTCTTTGCATGTTAGTTGAAGAATAATCTCCTCCTGTTTGTCTAACCTCTCCCCCTCAGCAGTAACTAGGGCTCGAAGTTCCTTATTATCACGCTGAGCCGATAGAAGATGCCTAAGCAAATTTCGTTGTGCTAGCTCGTTTGCAGCTCGATCTGCTTGCATTTGAGTGTGTTGTAAATGCAGCAGATTCATCATATGAAACCATTGAGCGTGAGGAGCCATGTGATAGGAATTAGGATGCACTGGTTGCATAGGACCCTGAGGACGACTGAATGTCATAAAGGAGTGCTCAGGCCTCGGCAACGGTATAGGAGTAACAGGAGTAACAGATGTCGTTGGCTGTGGTGAAGGCATCTGTGCCAATACAGTATGTAAGATGTCTCCAAAATGAAGATCAGGCCTCACAGTAGTAGCCAAAGTCAAAGTTGGAGGCATTGGAGACGTAGGCATCTGCACAGGTGTTGGAGAACGAGGAAAATCTGTCATAACAATAGGAGTAGGAGATCGTTGAATCTGTGGAACTTGAACTGGAGAAGCAGTAGATGAAATAATATGAGTAGAAGCAGCAGTAGAAGGCACAAATGGCTGACTTGGTATCTCAATACCCGAACCCCTTCTAATTCGTTGTTTCTTGATTTTCTCACCTTTTTCAATCATCGGTTCTTTACCTTTACGCTTACGTTCATAAGTTAACTCGTCTTGTGGTCCTGGACCACCATCACCACCATCATCTCCACCATCATCACCATCACCACCTTCACATTCTGAATCTGAATCGTCATGTGCCCAACGATCATTAAGTGGCGTGACATAATCAATATTCGCTAGATGACCAATCAATCGTTTAAATTTTGGTCGATCTGCCAAACTCTGACCTCTATAAGATCTCAACCGTCTCATAGTTTCTTCGTTCATGTGTTCAAGCTTCATAACATCAGCTTGATCTTTCTCCAAGTCCGGCACCAAATCATTGATCATCATTTGCAAAAATCGAGGATAAATTAAAAATTTATGTCTGTTGGTGATGTTTTCTTTCAAATGATAAAACACCAATTCGGAGAAATTGAATGGTTTATTAAGAACAGGAGCAACAAACGCAGATTGAAGCATCACCCGGCACTCGTCAAATCCACCCTTACGTCTACTGAGACAATGAATCAATACGTGAAGCAAATACTTGTATTGTTCACACAAGTTTGCTTTGTTGTACATAGATCTGCCCAAATCACCATTATACTTTACACGACCAAATAGTCCTCTGATCAACGCTCGATCGAACTCACACCTATCATCAATAGTATCATGAAAACCCAGTGAGTCTCTGATCACGCCAATATCAATCACTACCCGTTTGTCTTGAATAACCGCTTAAATCTGATTTTCCGCTTCAATAAATTTAGCAGTATTCCAAAATTCTTGTATTGTCTTCTGATAAACAATTGTACGGGTAGAAATGGCCTTGTAAATTCTTGAACGGATGAGAAAACTAATCATACCACCAAAGATAGGAGTATCTTCAAAGTTCGGCTCTAAAAACGCACATATATTGTGACTTTTATTCCAAGACAGTGCCATATCTGTTTAGAAAAAACATACATTAGTAAAATATTTCAAAATAAACAAACGGTTTAACAAATGACAATCACATTCGTTAAAAAATGTAAACGAATGGGACATTCGTTAAACATGAAAAGGTGTATTCGTTATCTTTAACGAATTATCCTTAATCGTTAACCTATTCGTTACAAGTAACGAATCAAATATAACGAATCACTCTTAACAAATCCAATCTGATTCGTTATGACTTTAAACAATCCATTCGTTACTTTAACGAATCATACAGTCATTCGTTAACTGTCTTAACGAATCAAGCTACATTCGTTATAAAGATAACGAATCATGCTTCATTCGTTATAAAACTAACGAATCAGTTTAGGGTGTTTGTTTGACTAATCTGAGGGTCAAAATACAAACAATTTTGACTATGTATAGTCAAAATCATCATGTTCATATCAGAAACTGTTAAACTGCCAAACAATCTGTACGATTAACCATTGAGTTTGTGTTCGGAAACCAAATGCATGTAATCATCCTCAATTTATCAATACAAAAGTAATCTCATATATGAATATTATCGATTTTAAGAATTCAATTAAGTTTCACGTATTTAATGAATCAGGTTAACACTTAAACCACCGATGAATCTTCATGAAACACATATAGTTATGATCGCCATTACCTGCTGAATACAAATAGATCAATCAATGAGCCAAAAATGCAAGTAATGAATTCTGAAGAAATTTTGACAGAGTTTCGTTTAGAGAAAATGATGTAATAGGAATTAGGCGAATGAACCATCATTCGTCTAACCTTGGGATTATATCCAATAATTTCACGCGAATCGAGGTCATTCGTTCAAAATTTGAACTAACGAATGGCCTCATTCATTAACTGTTGAATCTCATTCGTTAAATTTTTTAACAAATCTTCTCTCATTCGTTAAATTATTAACGAATAACTAAGTCATTCGTTAATCGTTAACGAATCAATAAGTCATTCGTTAATCTTTAACGAATAATACATTAACCATTCTTATTCGTTAAATGTTTAAACGAATGTCTTCCATTCTTTATGCACAACAGAAGTGAATGTCTTTATAACGAATGAGAAACTCATTCGTTATGTTTAAATAACAAATGCCATTTCATTCGTTAAACTTTTTAACGAATCACCATATTCCCTAGCGAATGAGACAAAATTCTCATTTTAAGGAATTAAATAATCAATTAAATCCAAGTTAGGTTTTAATTGCATATATTAAAATACCCGATCACCATGGATCAGTAATACTTAACTTAAACGGATTTTTACGTTAAATCATCAATTGTTACCAATTGAAAATACGTTAAGCACGATTAACTTAAACTTATTCCGGGGTTTTAACTCTTTTTCCTGTTCCTCAATGATTTAATTCGCAAGCTTGGCAAATCGAAACTAAAGTAGAGAAAAAAAATAAAAACACAAAATTTTTTTGTATATTTTGAAAATTTTCAAGTAGTAAAGAACTAAACATAGTAAATGAAAAGCAGTACATATTTTTGTGAGTTGAGCAGAGAATCATATTGACTAATAACGTCCTAGACTACACTTCAATTTTGACATTATTATGCACGTAACCCAAAGAAGATTGCAGATATAACTGTCCTCTTTAAACTTTAGACAGATCCGTCCGTAACTTTACGATACATTTTAAGGTTTAATTAAGCACAAATCTTATGTGGAACCCACCTATCAGACACAGTTTCATATCTCTTATACATTGAATTTTACATGTATGTTTTTCTTCTTTGAATTGATTAGCTGTGACTCATACAAAAAATAACGAAAAGAAAATAAAGCAGAAAATTAAAATTTTCCCTTAAGATCGGTATTACTACACGCAGATAAGGTTCCATTTTAACAAAAATAAAAAGATAAAAAATAAGCAGAAGTTGCATAAAATCTTAACTCTCAATTTGGATAATCTCGTATTATCGCGCAGAGAAAGTCCAAGATTTTATACGAAACACCAAGAAAATAAAGCAGAATATTCAAAACTTAACCCTCAGGTCGGATAATCTTATCGCGCAGGAGAGGATCCAAGATTTGAATAAAAATAAAGAAAAAATGAAGTTGAATTTCTTTGCAAAATTAAAGATAAAACAAAGCAGAAATTTTCTTCAAAAATGAATGTATGCACACACAGCAATCTTTAAAGCTTTTTGATATTTAATACAGATATTAACTATGCATCAAGATGTAACACCACTAGATTTAGCAAGCATTTAGGTTTATATTTTTTCAGCACTTATATGATCTGTTAAGCCTATCATACACATCATACAATTGATCTTACGGCACTTTTTAGTCTACTTTATTCATGTGTTAGGTCCGCTGAGTCAATGTGCTATAATTTTCCCTTTTTGCATCAAAAACTCAATTTTGAGGAGCATTTTTCAATGTTTTTTGTATTTTTCAATATTTGAATGTTGTTGGAGTTTATAGAATGTACAAACTAAAACACAATATATTTGTACTTATCTATTTTCTCCCCCTGAAAACAGTAAAAATTGAAATAAGAAAACAAAAAAAATGATCTAACCAAGCTTTTGAATTTTTTGTGAAAGATTTTAAACCTTTATACCAAGCAAGTATTGAAAACGCGTCTTGTCAAAAGCTTTGGTATAAAGGTCAGCCTTTTGAAAATCCGTATGAATTTTATCAATTGATATTAATTTCTTTTCATAGCAATCACGTATAAAGTGATAAAGGATTTCAATATGTTTTGTTTTTGAATGTTGAATCGGATTTTTGGTGATAGAGATTGCAGCAGAATTATCAATAAAAATAGGAGTAGTAAGAAACTTCAAACCATAATCCCGCAAATGTTGCTGGATCCAGAGAACCTGTGAACAGCAACTCGAGGCCGCCACATACTCCGCTTCGGCTGTTGAAGTTGAGACCATTGTCTGCTTCTTACACTGCCAGGAAACAAGCCGGTTTCCTAAGAATTGACATCCCGCCGTTGTCGATTTGAAATTGATCTTGCAACCTCCATAGTCCGAGTCAGTAAATGCGGTGAGATCAAACTTATCGTCTTTGGGGTACCACAACCCGATGTCTAGAGTTCCCCTCAGATAATGTAAGATACGCCTTACTGCCGTCAGGTGAGTCACTCGGGGACTCGATTGATACCTAGTGCACAAACAGACAGCAAACATAATGTCCGGTCGAGAAGCAGTCAAATACATGATTGATCCAATTATGGCTCGATATAGGGTCGGATCTACGGTATCCTCCAATTCATCCGGTGATAAATTGTGACCCACGGAAAGAGGAGTAGAGGGAATTTTGCCATCGGATATCTTGAATCGGCTCAAGACATCGTTCACATATTTTGTCTGATGGATAAAGATCCCAGCGTCAGATTGGTGAACTTGCAAACCCAGAAAGAAACTCATTTCTCCCATCGAACTCATCTCGAATTTTGTCTGCATCGTTTTCTCGAATTCTTTGCCTAAACTATCGTTTGTCGAACCAAAAATAATATCATCCACGTAAATTTGGACGAGGAGCAGATCATCACCCATATTCTTGTAAAATAACGTACAATCCACAGTTCCCCTCGTGAATCCACTTTCAATCAGATGGTCAGCCAACGTGCTGTACCAGGCTCTCGGGGCCTGATGTAAATAATACAGAGCTTTGTTTAAACGATAAACACGCTCAGGAAAGTCTGGATCCTCGAAGCCAGGAGGCTGTTTCACGTACACTTCTTCATGAATTTCTCCATTCAAGAATGCGGATTTCACATCCATTTGATAAATTTTGTAATTTTTGTAGGCTGCATAGGCAAGAAAAATTCGTATAGCCTCCAGTCGTGCCACCGGAGCATACACTTCTGTATAATCTATGCCTTCCTGTTGATTGTAACCAAGAACGACAAATCGTGCCTTATTTCGCACGATAACCCCACAGTCGTCCTTCTTGAACTTAAAAACCCATTTTGTAGGAATCGCCTTTTTAACGCGATCGAGTTTGTCAATTAAGTCTCATACACCCAGTCTTACAAACTGTTGCAGCTCCTCCTGCATAGCCTCAACCCATGATGGTTCCGTGAGTGCCATTGTGACACTTGTCGGTTCTATCTGTGATAGAAAGCAGGTGTATTGTGCGATACTAAGGATACCCGAAGAGTGCAAATCCGCATAAGCACAAACAATCGAATCCTCAATAGGATATACATTATGATCAGATTGATCATCACATATGTTAGCCAATTAGTACCTTGTGCGAAACCCGTCGTTCACATTACCAATTATCTGATCCTGTGGATGTTGCGAATGAATTCGTAAAGTAGAATTTGCAGGAACAGATACATTATCACCCAAATTGGTGATATTCTTCTCCACAGTGTCTAAAGAGACAGATGATGAATCATCACTGATTAGAATAGGCTCGGTAGTTTCCTGAACTTCATCTGCATCAACCGAAGAAAACCTTGGCTCCAAATATGATCAAACAAGATCTTCAGGTATGTCATTAACTGTTGATGTAAATGAGTTAAATAATCGATCGTAGTCGAACATCCAATCGGGACCTGTACCAGTTGGTGGAGTCGTATAACTTTGACAATCAACGTGATACCATTCCTCCACGCAACCAGAAGAAAGATTGAAAATCCGCTTTTTCAGAGAGTTATAACCCAAGAAATAACCCTCAAAAGCTTTCTCATCGAACTTTCCAACGTCTTTCTTTAACACAGTACATGGACACCCAAATGGTTCCAAATACTTTAAGTTCGGCTTACAATTATGTAGAAGCTCGTAACAAGTCTTCTTGAGCTTTTTTACCGTTAGTACGCGATTCAATGTGTAGCAAGCGGTATTCACAGCTTTGTTCCAGAATTGAACAGGTAGCTTTGAATCAGCCAGCATTGTACGTGCAGCTTCAATCAGTGTACGGTTCTTTCGTTCAGACACCTCATTCTGTTGAGGAACATAAGGTGCACTGAATTTCCGATGAATTCCTTTCTGTATACAGAAGAAATCCAATACATTACTCAGTTCCATTGTCACTACGAATTCGTCTCACTTTCAGTTTGTAAAGTGATTAGATCTTTGTAATAAGGTTCTGAATTAGCACAGGAGTTTGATCTTTTGATCCCATAAATAATACCCACGAGTAACGAGAGAAATCATCCGTCACAATTAAACAATAAAAATCTCCAGCAATGCTAGCACGGTTCACTGGACCAAAGAGATCCATATGAAGTCGTTCCAGAGGAGTAACAATATCGTTTAGTGATTTGGTCGGATGAGATTTCTTCTTTTGTTTCCCCTTCTTGCATGCGACGCAATGATCATTAAATTTAAAGTTCTTGAGGGACACTCCATTCACTAAATCATTTGTCATCAAAAAGTTTATTTTTCTTAAGTGAATGTGTCCCATGCGTCTATGCCAAAGAATAGAGTCTTTCTCTGTTGCTTTAGACACGAAGCAAGTAGATGAGGGAGAAACTTTGACATCGTAACTCATGTCAAGTACATAAATATCATTTGATCGAGGTGATCGCAAGACAACCATGTCTTCTGGAATTGTGTATCCCGGTTGAAGAATAACACATTCCTTGTCGGTGAATATGGTGATGAACTTCTTATCGCAAATCTGTGAAACACTCAACATATTGTGATCCACCTTTTCACAATAATTGACTTTTTCAAACGTTATTCTACCGTTTGAAACTTCCCCTTCTTTTGTAATCATTCCTCCTTGATTACCAGCAAATGCCACATAACCCCCTTGAATATCCTTAATGTTGTTCAGAAGGTCTAGGTTGCCAGTTATATGCCGAGAACATCCGCTATCCAATATCCATTTTTGACTTGATACGGACCTAGATGTACCCTACACAATCAAGTAAAATGATTAGTCCGAAAAGGCAGCCCAAGCCTCAGTCTTGGGCTCTCCCTATGAAACTTTTGGAGAACTTAATAATTTAACACACGTATTCGGTACTTGAGAATAAGTGGCATTTTTCTTAGTTTTCTTCTTAAGATAACCATCACGGATTCTTCCCGAATCTATGTTTGAACAGATGGGTTGAGCACGATCAACACATGTGTTCAATACATTAAGTGTATCAACCCGAATTACTTTCCTCGGATTGATGTTTGAATACATTATCATAGAATCATCAACTTGATTTTCCTTTGTGTTTGAAAAATATTTAATCTTGCAAGTTGAATAATCTTTGATATTGTTGATCTTTACTTTGCATCGTCTTGAAAGATGACCCGGTTCACCACACTTGAAACACAATCGATAGTCATTTAAATTTTGTTGTGATGATGTACCGGTTGTTTGTGGTATCAAAGTTTTAAGATCAACAGATTTAGGTATTCCACAAGTGGCCTTCTTTGATGACTCATGTTTTAAACCCTTCTTGGTTTTGTAAAATTCAAGATTTGTCAAATTCGATGAAATTTCCAAACCTGACGATCTTATGAATTTTATAGGTTTATTTTATAGGTTTGAAAACATTTGTTTTTTGTTTTTGAACATTACTAGTTTTTGATTGAAAGATTTTTTTTTCAAGTTCAGTCATTTCAGTAGTTTCATCTTGAATTACACTTTCAATCAATTCTGGTTTAAGAAGATTCAATGGAACTTCTTTGTCTGAAAACACTTTTGAGAGACCTTTTAATTTAAATACTTTTCCAGTTGAATTTTTCAGTGGAGGATTAGTGAATTGCATTAATTCCTCATCAAACACTGAAAGCTTGTCTGTGGAAGTTACATTAACATGTTCCTTTGGAATTACTTTAGGAATATCCTTAGGAACGCGTGAATTGTTTGAAGAAGCACTTGAGGATTTTGCACTATAAACAGCTTTTTCAAAATCTTCAGGTTCACACAGAATGTGATTGTCAATTGGAATGTCATTATTTTTAACAATCACATCTGTTTCAGTTAGCTCCTCGATTGAACCATCCATTTCGTTTTTGGTAAACACCTTTTTGCTTTCAATATTAACTGGTTCACGAGTCGGTTCAAATGAATCAACATTTTCAGTTTATCAGTAGACATATTTAAAGAATTTTCTTTCTTAGGAATACTACTGTAATCCTGATTAAATGGAGGAGGAATTTCGACATATCCCAAACCTGCTTTTCCGTTCTTTTTATGTGAATGATTAACCTCGATTATTTCATTCAACAAGAAAGAAGAATCTCTGAATTTACTAAGTTTATGATTTAATTCCATTTTTTCTTGTTCGAGATTGGAAATGCAAGTTCGAAGACGAAGAATCTCCTTTAAATGTTGATCCACTTCAATAATTTTACAATGGACCTTAGCTTTAAGATCATGATTATTATCTGATAATTTCTGAATTTTCAGATTCGCTTGCTCAAGCAATTTTGTCTTTTGCTTATAGCAATCCTTGATAGTAAAGTAATCATTAGTAAATGTATTGTTTTGAGTTAATGCTGTTTCAAGTTTGGCTTTTAACACAGCACACTCAGAACAATCCACCATTATTGATGCAAGATCATTTACATTAATTTGAGGTGTAGGACATACCTTATCAATCTTAGCCATGCAAGCATAAGATTCAGTTTTCTCAGGAGTTGATTCTGGTTGAGATAACAGAGATTGATCACTGTCAGTTTCCGAGTCAGATGAATCACTACTCTCTAACACGTTTTCGCTACTGGCATCCTCAAAATTCTCGACAGGCTCAACGATAGCAACGTTTGCCTGGTTTCCCAGTAAGCGCTGAGACCAATCAACTCCATCATTTTCCAATAAAGCTTGAGTAACAGGAGATTTGTCTTGATCACTAGAGGCAGCAGTGTTATTTTTATCTCCTCCAGATGAAGACTTTGTAGAAGCACGGTCAGAATTGCGTGAGCCAGAATAATCTTTCTTCGACTTGTCACACTCTTTGGCAAAGTGGCCAAATTCACTGCAATTATAACACTTGACTTTTAACTTATCAAACCCAACCCTTTTGTTCAACGTAGGAAGATCTTTTCCAGTTCGTTGCATGAATCTTTTAACCTTTCGAACAATCATGGCCATGTTCCACTTCAAATCCATAAGCTCAAGATCATCTGGGTCGATTTAATCGTAGTCCTCATCTATGAGATCGTTCGTAGCAATCTTACTTCCCACCAGTTGCTCATATGAAGTCATGAACGCACATACATAAGCGAACTGTTGTTCAGCTTCTTGTAAATTGACCTTGGGTAAGCTTGAAGTATGAGCATTTGAGTTGCCAGTTGTACCACTTGCCATGAAACATACATTATGAGGACTGTTTACGTTAGGATCCTCTTGGGATTGAGCAAAGAATGCATTAATAGGCACTGAGCTTGTCGCATTATTTGCTGGTAATGCAGCACCATAAAGTAACGGGTTTTGAGTTGACGACTGCTGATGTTGATTTTCTTTCAAAGTAGATTGACATTTAAGATCGAATTCCCTTTCTTCGATCTTATTAATGAATTGTATAGCAGTCAGTTCAGGTTTCTGAAAGAATCTGTTCTCTTTAAGCACAAACAGGAACGTCGAATAGTCTGTAGGTAAAGCATTCTTCAAAGTATCAATCTTGTCCTGTTCTGTTGGCTCAAGATCAACAGAAGACATTTCAACAATCAAGTGGCTGAAACGGTTGATCATTTCTTCTACAGTTTCATTTTTCATCAGAATAAAGTTTCTGAATTGGAATTTCACTAAAGTCTTCTTGCTTTCGAGAGTATTGCCCAAAATTCTTGTTTTCAAGGTAGTAAATAGTGAAGCACAGACTTTGATCGTACTATATTGATGAAAAATATGTTCCGGTGAAGCCATAGTGAGTGTAGAATAAGCTTTCATCTCACTTTCAAAGTCCTTCAACTCATGTGTCTCATACTCTTTAAACGGTTTCGGAGTCCAACTCGTGTTGTCATTACCGATCAGTGGTGCAGCATAAACATCATCAAGAAAACGAACACTGCTAGGATGCACAGATCCTAGATGTGCACGGAATCTTGGTTCCCAACGGGCAAAATCTGATAATTTCAACAGCTTGGGACATTTATTATGACTGCCTATCTCGTTATCCATTGTCAGCATTTGTTGCAATAAGACGTTCTGTGATGCTAACGCATAATAAGATGAATTCTGAGCAGCCATCATAAACCAACTGATAAACTATAGTCAGTAACGAATGAACAAGTAACGAATGGGTTTTAATGAATCTCTTCACATTCGTTAACAGATTAACGAATGAACGAATAGGTTTTAACGAATGGAATATTCGTTAAAACTGAGATACTTTAACGAATGGGATATTCGTTAAAAGTTGATTACTTTAGCGAATGTCTAAGATATTCGAATGAAAGTTAACGAACATGACTTCTCAAGGAATGTTCATTCGACACTGTTCACACGAATAGAAGGTTTTAACGTATAAGCTCATTCGTTAATAGGCTTAACGAATGAAGATCAACATAACGAATGAAGGGAATTAACAAATATGGCTTAACGAGTCAGGCTTTTAACGAATGAAAGTTGAACGAATAAGGTTGAACGAATAAGATAGCATGATGAATGAGTGTAACGAATGAGTCTTCATCCTAACGAATAAGTCTTCATCGTAACGAATCAGTATTCAACAATTCAAACTTCCAATTTAAAGTTCAAACTCGTCCGAATCTTACTGAAACTACTTAAAACTTACACCAAAACTATCCAACACCAAATCCAAACCTTTCTAGCCATGTCCGAAGTCACAGACATTCTTCAATCAGGTTCAACTTAACGAACAACCAGACTCTGTTTTTGAACTTCAATTAAATCACAAAATCAATCAATTCATGTTCGAAATTGATCAATTGATTACGATTAAAACTTGATTATGTATCATAGATCAGATCCAAGGCTCTGATACCACTTGAAAGAGCTTGGGGTTAGGATCTAGAACTTATTATTACGATGATACATGATGTTTAGGTACACGATTAAGGTCGATATACGTTATGATTGATACGAATGATGTGAGAGAATGAATTGGTAGAGTAACGAGAGAGAAATTGATACACTAACTTGAAAACTTACATTAATGAATAATTTACAGCATATATATAGGGGATGACCACATTCGTTAACTTACCTGTTAACGAATGTGTCATTCGTTACATTAAACCATACGAATGAACTCTTCATTCGTTAATACATTTAACATATAACGAATAGCCCTCATTCGTTCTCTCATTCGTTAATCTGGGCTAACGAATGAGCTTGCAGATTAGACGAATGTGTTACATTCGTTACAGGCTAACGAATGTAACATTACATTAGAGCGAATGGCCCATTTAGCCATATTTACATTAAGACCCCTATACTTTAGACTAATTACATTACATTGATACAGTGAATGGAATGTCTAGGGTTTTGTGTGATGGCGGCTTTTGATATTCGTCTGCAAAGATTGTCAGTATGCGCGCCAAAAAACCCGTCCCTAGTCGTACCCTAGGATGTCTATATATAGACCCTAACATTCCATGTACACGCCCTAGACATTACATAATGAAAGATAAATCTAATACAAGTGTTTCAGACCTCGAGCAAGGTATATACCTTGCTCGAGCAAGCTTCCTATACAAGGTGTGCTCGGAGAGTGTCCTCGAGCATACTTTACTTAGAATATATTCTCTTTCGGAGAATACATATTCTCTTCGAGTAAGCTTCATTCCTCATAACTTGTTCAAACTTTGCTCGAATAAGTCCATCAAGCAAGCTCATTCTTCTTGATGTCTTCAGCTTTTCTTATTCAGCAATCTTTATCATGCTCGGATGTAAATCTTGCTCGGTAACTGAACTCTGCTCGAAGTCTTTGCTTTGAATCACGTGACATCCTCTTATTGCATCCATGCTCGTCCCCATGTGCTCGATCATCCTGTGCTCGTAACACTTGGCTGGAACTTGTATGATCAAGCTGTTTGCTCGATTGGCAATCCATGCTCGATAGAAGAATACTCTTGCTCGTTGAAGTGTAGCTTGCTCGAAGCCTTCAACACTTAGAAGAATCAACCATTTAAGATTCAGAACCTTGCTCGAAGTAGTAAAACCATGCTCGATCGTCTGGGCTTGCTCGTATTCCATACTTAGCCGTTTCTCAAGAGGTTGAAAAGATTCCAATCTTCCTTATTAAGAAATCCGACCCAACAATCTCCCCCTAGATTGGAACAAGCTCAGATGCACCAAAACATACCTGCATAGAGTTACAAATGTATCAGTTTTCTAGATAAATCATTTAAGAACGTGTCATTTCATTACATAATTGGAATTTTTTGCCACATAGGCATTTCACACTAAATTTTTACAACTCAAACTTACAAAGATAAACAGAATTAAAAATCAATCATCCATTAGCTCCATTCTGTTATCTTCTTCCTCTGTTCTTGGCTTCAGCCCTTTCTTTCTGTTTCTTCACATATGCAGCTCTTTGCTTCAGCATGTCAAGTTCAGAGGAGTCAGAGGCATCACTTGGGAATCTTGCATCAATCAAATCTTGTAAATCTTGTGGATGCATATAATGCAGATCACCATCCTCTCTTATGACTGCAATAGGTATACCTGACTCATTTCTCAAAGTGGTCGAATCATCATTTTGATTGTACGTTATGTATGTGATTCTTCCAAATTGTTGCACTCTTGAGTTGGGTTCCTTCATCTCTCTCTCGTAGCCAAGCACTCTTTTAAGGTCTTCCGTTTCTGATGAGAGCTGCTTGCTAGAGTTCTCTTTTTCTTTGATTCAGAGAGAGAAAGCTCAGATATGTGAACTTCACTTATTCTCTTCCTCCTCTTCTCTTTTTCTGCTTGGCTCCTGATTTCTCTCTTCTTCTGCTGCAGAAATGGGAATCCCTTTTCTGCTTGATCTTTTAAAAACTTTGAGAGATCATTCCTTAGTTGACCAGATGGCTGACTCCTTACCTGATTGTCATATAAAGTCAGCTCAGCCATCTTGGTCAGTTGTTCTGTTGTAAAGTTTCTCAAATCATCTCTGAAGATGATGAGATGTTCTGCTACATCTTCAGTGACAACCCTTAAGGTCTTCGATCTTCTGTCAAAGTAGAGGTGTGTGGGCAAATTCAAATTTCTTGGTTGCACAGGCCTCACACTCTCTGACCTATGGGTTCCACTTGAGCTCCCCTTTTCAACTTTCTTAATCTTATCAAGACCCTCTTCAACATACCATCTCTTTATCGTTTCATCTGTTTGTACCAACAACTTTGACATTCTTACTCCCTTTTTGTGGAGAGCACTCATCATTTCAGCACGTACCTCCTCTTCAACTCTCCTCCTTTCCTCCTGTAATATTCTTTGGGTTTCAAGATACAGTTTCTGCTCTCTATTATATATCTCCATTAATTGTTCAAGAGGCATGTTTTGAAACTGTTCTTCTGACACACCCTTTTCCATCACAATTCTTTTTAACATCTCTACCATCTGAGGGTCCTCAAACCACTTCTTTAATTCTTGATTTTTCTTTTCAGCTTCATCCTTTTCCCTTTGTAACCTCATTTTCAACTCCTGCTCTCTTTCAAATTTTTCTCGACTTGCTTGATCTTTGTGAGAGTCTTTAATTTGTTGAATTCTTCTTTTCAATTCTCCATGAGAAAGATTTATCAAGAAGTTGTTGCTGTAGCCATACAGCTGAAGGAATTTGATATCCTTGTGTTTGGCTTTCAAAGATTCATAATATTCTTCATTTTTCTGTTTCCTTTCAGTCTTCTTCAATTTTTCCTCCTCTTCATTTTCCTTTTCGGCTTTCTTCAATTTTTCTTCATTTTCACTTTCACCATCCAATTCAATTACTTCTTCAAGGTCATGAAGAGCCTCAATCATTGGTTCATCAATTTGTTTGGATTGATCTCTTCTACCTTCTTCAAGTTTGTCTAACCTCAATTTGTACACCATTTTCTTGACAGATTTTTGTCTTTTGGATTTTGGTGTCTCAACATCATCAATGCCTTTTCTTTTTAGAGATGATTTAGATTGAGTAGGAGAACTTGATTGAGTTACTTGATCTTCTGACCCTTCCATTATGATCTCCTCATCAACTGATTCTGTTTCTTCAATAACAGGATTATCTATATGTATCTCTTCAGAATTTTCAGTGACTTCTTGAATAATGGGCTCAGTTGGATCAACTTGCTCTGCAGCTCTTGAAGCTCTTGATCCTTCTTCTTTGCTCATATTTATGAAGTTTTGTTGTGCTTTCTTTGCTGCTGTTACAATGTCTGGGTGATGGTTTTCTGGGTTGTTCAGTATGAGTGTTATATCTCTCATTATCACCAGTTTGACCATTGTAAAAGCTGAACCTCAACTGTTTCATCTTCTTCATTCGCTACAGGACCTAGTCCCAGTTCATCTTCGTTTACTTGAAGCTCTTCAGGCTCAGTGATCAAGGGCTCAGCAGCCTTTTGTTGTTCAGTTTCTTGTTTATCATCATTCAAATTTTCTTTAAAGGCATCAATTGTTGCCCTGATTGCTTCATCAATTTCTCTTAATCTCCTCTTTTCTTCATTTTCCTCTCTTTCATATCAATTAAAGCTTCTATTACTTCCTGAGGGATTTCCTCCGCTTCTTCCACCATTTGTTCCCTCTCCAGAGCTTCCAACTCTTCATTCATTAAATTAATTGCAGTCTTTACAGACTCAGCTTCAGCTACATCCGGATCAACAACATTTTCTTTAAACAATATATCTTCTGATTGGACTGGGTGCTTAGGCAGGAGATGTAAATCATCTTCAGTCATTGAAACCCCTTTGCCTTTTGCTTTTTTTTTAAACTTTCTTCCTCAGTTACTTTATCTTCCATATTCTCCCCCTCAACTTCTGACTCATCATCATATAGCTGATTGATCATGTGTAGTGCATCAGATGGTCCAACCTCCTGTTCAACATTAATATTCTCCCCCTGTTTTGGTGCATCTGAGGTCTTCTCAACCTCAGACTGACCCTCAAGGGTTTGAATTTTCAATAAAGCCTCCTTCAGTGCAGCTTCCAATACCGAGTTCTTTGTAGCCAAAATGGCATTTTTCTCTCTTAACATTAAGTTCTCAAACTCCAGTTTGGCATTTTCACATACAATATCATAGAGATTTGGAGTTAATGGTGGGGTTTCAGCAGTTGGTTTTGGAACTGGGTCAGTGGATGGTTCATATTGAGCGGTAGGGTCATGAAAAGTGGAGTCTTGCATTGGTGAAGTAGGAATAGGTTCAACAAGCACATCTTCATCCATAGGCTCAGTTAACTCTCCCTGTTCATGAATATCATTAGTAACCCCCTCATATTCAGCTTGTTAAATCAACGGTCTCTCATCACAACCAATCAACATTTCAGGACCACTATCATCACCAACATCATTATCATTATCATCAGTATCATCCTCTTCATTATCATCACTATCATCATCTTCCTCATCACTATTACCAGGGCTCCTTGGAACATCAATCGCACCCAGTGCAGGTAGGAGTAACCATGGGAGTACATCCCAGTCATCGTTTTCAATGAACTTACTTTGAGCATCCTTCATCCGTTTGCATATATTTGAGTCTTGCAATTTTGAAATCTGCCCTGTCCTCTGAATTTCTGGTAAGTCTCTGTTTATTAAGATCTGCAGAAAACGTGGGTACATTAAGAATCTTTGAGTTAGTGACCTTTCAGCATTTGAAATCAACCCTTGAAAGATGAGTCTCGAAACATTGAAGGGTTGCTGGTAAAGAATTGCGACTGTGAGTGTCCCTAGTTCTCTGCTCAACAAAGTCCAGGTCCCTCGTCGTGGAGATAGAGACTGAATAACGTGATGAATTAAAAATCTGTAGATTAACGGAAAACTCCCCTTTTGAAACTGTCCCTCTATTACTCCTCCCTGATATCCCATAGTATCTTGAAAAACTCTCAGTAACCTTTGGACGGAGTAGGACGGCTGATCCTCAAGATTGTCATTAAGTTCCAGAGAAGCTCTGATTGAGGCTTCTGTTATCTTAATGTCATGATTTAGTATCGATGCCTCAATTCTGTCCCCATTGATGTCATTGACATGTGTTGCAAACCCCCAAAAATCCGATATGTGATTTCTGTATATTGTGGGGTCAGTAGTTAACGCCACCCTCAGATTGGAGTTTCTCAGAAAGTTTATCATTGTCTCCAACTCACGGTTGTCATCGTCTATCGCCAATCGAGCACACATATTATGCCGTTTTTCGAATTTGAATGCCATCAGTTCTGTTCCGTAGTAATATGCGTACCTGCAAAACAAGTAAACAGTTAGTCAGTTTGTTCCTAATTTCAAAAACAGTGCGACGATTATCGAACTGCGATGTCTTACCGAAGTCGAAACAGAGCTAATGGCTATAATCGAAGTGAAATTAACAAGTAATTTAAATAGCGAGCAAGGGGGAGATAGCACGAGCAAGAGGGCGTTCGTTTAGGTTTAATTAGAGAGTAATGTGAGAAAAACTTTCTAAGTCCCCTTTTTATACCTAACGATTTGGTGGTACAGTACCTTGGTTTGTCGTCTAGCACACGACAGTTGTCATTTAATTTTAAATTTACATGTACCTCCCTTGCTTGAGTATATAGCCAAAATAAAAAGTTGCTCCCCCTGTACACAAGGACATGGTACAATGCTTGCTCGAGCATACTTAGAAATATATCATATCAATTTCTTATGCTCGAGATGCATTCCTGTGTGCTTGAAGTACAGTGTGCTCGAAAGCCTTAAAATCTTTCCTAATCCCGCACTCGAGCACAGAAATTGGTACCCTAGTGTGCTCGAAAATTTTGTAGCAATAAAATCATCTTTACTCTATCTCGAAATTTTAACTCAATCATCTCTACACGCTCACTAAGACACCGAGCACAGACCTTGCTCGAAACACTTAAATGTTTCCTATCATTCAGTTGTCGTGCTCGTAGACATGAAATCATAGTTACTCATGCAATCATGCTCGAAGATACTTAGTAAAATAACAAAGTATATCTTCGTGCTCGAAGATCAAAGATAACAAAACACATCAAAAAAAAGCTCGAAGTACAGTCTAATTCCTAGATCATACTCGAAAATACTTAGAACAAACACAGATAACAGTGGTGAAATCAAAATCATTTGCCTAGAAGTTAAGACAAAAATCACACTCAAACTTTGCAACAATTACGATTACAAGTTAATGAAATCATTCCGTTTGCTCAAGCTTGGGTTTGAGGTGAACAAGAGATCAAAATCCAGTTCAAAAGTTATGTCAATTCATTTGAAAGATCTCAACATGGGATCAGATTGTCCAATAACTGTCACACCACTTCATTCTCAGCCGTATTATGAGTTAAGTCAGGCTGACACTAGGTGTAGGTTCTTAGCATGATTCTTATGAATTTTTGTGATATTCTTAAGGTTCAATAGTTGCTTGAGTTAGAATGGTCACACTTTAGACTTTTGTTGATCCTTATCTCTTCTCAAAGCTTATTTAGCTTTCTCCGAATCACCCCGAATTGACTTCAACCCCCTGGTGCATTGGTCAAAAATAATTTTTATTTGTCCGAGCAGTTTATTTAATAATAACATACATAGATATCAGACCATAAGGTTGAACGTTGGACTTACAAGCCATCCGGACTTACATGCCTTTCATTCAGAGTGTTTAGGACTTATTTGAATGCCCCACTCTTGTAGTTCTGTTAGTACCCCTTAAGTTCATGATATATTTATTTATCATTAATAATTTTTGAAGCATATTTCATTTTCTTTTTCAGTCTTTTTCATTTGCTTCATTTTCTTTTTATGAACTTTCAGATGTATATATATATATATATATATATAGCTATTTAGTAGCTGCTCATAATTTGATAAACTGTTTTTGGTAGACCATAACATCAACAGGCTCGTGTATGATTGGATAATTGCCTTTCTGCCTATCATTCGGAGAGATGTGCAAGGAAACATACCTTAGTTTTCAAATGAATCACCACATCAAACTTAGCATGATTATAGTATTTGTATCACACAGTTCACTGCACTCATGAGAAGAAGCTACACAAATTGTCAGTTTACTAAATAGAAACCTTTTAAGCCTATAATCCATGAGTTAGTAGATTAGACAATATACTATCATTTTCCATATTAGTTGGATTCAATCTCCACCTGAATAACAATATTCATTTCTGAATATGAACTTGGATAATATTATCATCTCTCTTGTTTGATCACCAAAACAGTGTTGCTTATCATAAAACATGTTACATTTTCAAAATCATTTATTTGATAGGTCATTTTTAATGTTAGATTCTGAAAATAGTATAGTCTTGTGGTCACATTTGACAAGAAGACACTTCACAAGTGTCACACACATAATACTCACATCACACATTTCAATCAGCAAAGCACACAATACGGTGGAGCATGCTTAGAAATCCATCGAGCATACTCGGAAGTCTGTAGCAACCTAAAGATGTATCATTACAGAGTTTGTGCTCGACAGAGTTGTACATTGTGCTCGAGCAAGAAATTTGTGCTAGGAATACTTAGAAAGTTTTCCATAGTACATGTCCATGCTCGAACATCAAAACATATCATTTGTGCTCGAAATATGCTTTGTTTGTGCTCGAAGAACAACAAACACACCATAAGTACAGAACCATGCTCGGAATACTTAGAAAATTTTTCCAAAGCAAGTCTGTGCTCGAGCAACTGAGCAACTGAAAGCACAACATCGAGCACAGATTCATGCTCGAAGTACTTAGAATCATAAAAATTTATCATGCAAGCACAGATCAAAGTACTAACAGCTGTAAATATCAGATTTAACAGAAATTCGACATACACACATTCACAAACATGATTATGACACCCAGAACAGTCACACACATGATGAAGGCAAACAGAATATTCAGATTAGCACAACTATCAATCATGCAAACATTCACAGTGAGAAACATGGATCATCAGTAAGCACCTCACTTAAGCACACATCCTAAATCATACTTCATCAGCATCAATCATTCCTAGACATTTTAACAGAAAATGAAATCTGGTCTTATCTAAAGGTTTGGTGAACAAATCAGCCAAATTATCAGATGTATCTACCCTCTTCATTTCTATAAGCCCTTTTTCCTGACAATCCCTAATGAAATGATGTCTAATTTCAATGTGCTTAGTTTTAGAATGTTGAACTGGATTCTTAACAATGAACATAGTAGCCGTATTATCAATTAAAATAGGTGTGAGTAAGAAATTCAGACCATAATCCAGCAGTTGGTTTTGAATCCACAGAACCTGTGCACAGCAGGCAGATGCAGCAATGTACTCTGCTTCAGCAGTAGAGATTGACACTGTGGTTTGCTTCTTGCATTGCCATGACACCAATCTGTTTCCAAGAAACTGACATCCTCCTGAGGTTGATTTTCGACTCATGTTTAATCCATCATAATCACTGTCAGTGTAAGCCATCAAATCAAAGGAAGAGTTCTTTGGATACCAAATTCCCAGGTCTGGTTTTCCTCTCAAGTATCTGAATATTCTTTTCACTGCTAGCTTATGTGACACCTTTGGATTAGCTTGAAACCTTGCACAAACACACACAGCAAACATAATATCTGGCCTAGATGCTATAAGATACATCAATGATCCTATCCTGGCCCTATATTCATGCTGATCAACTGGCTCCCCCTTTTCATCAGGTACCATTTTCTCATGTGTGTCCATTGGTGTTGACACTGTCTAGAAGTCTTGACACTTAAACTTGGTGAGAATCTCTTGAACATATTTTGATTGATTAATGAAAATTCCATCTGGCTTCTGTTGCACTTGCAATCCAAGGAAGAAATTCATTTCTCCCATTGAACTCATTTGGTATTTGGACTTCATCACTTGCTCAAATTCTTTTCACATTTGTTCATTTGTTGACCCAAAAATGATATCATCCACATATACTTGCAGCAGCAGCAGATCCTTTCCTCTCCTTTTGTAAAACAAAGTCTTGTCTATGGCTCCTCTACAGAAACCATGTTCTAACAGATGGTTAGACAGCTCATCATACCAGGCTCTTGGTGCCTGATGTAGACTTTGTTTTGATGAATTAGATCTTCCAATCCAGGAGGTTGAGTGATATACACTTCTTCATCTATCTTTCCATTCAGAAATGCATATTTTACATCAAGCTGATAGACTTTAATGTTCATTGATGCTACATATGCCAGAAGAATCCTAATAGCCTCTAGTCTTGCAACAGGAGCAAATACCTCTTCAAAATATACTCCTTCTTCTTGTAAACATCCTAGAGCTACCAATCTAGCTTTGTTCTTTATCACTATCCCCCTTTCATCCTTTTTGTTTCTGAAGACCCATTTTGTACCAATTGCATACCTTCCTCTGGGCTTGTCCACCAAGTCCCACACATGTAAGTCTCTAAACTGAGCTAATTCCTCCTGCATAGCTTCCACCCAGCTATTGTCCTTCAACGCTTGATTGATGTTCTTTGGTTCAACTTCGGATAAAAAACAGGATTACAGGCAGATATTTGCCTTTTCAGATGCACTTCTGGTAACTCTTTCATGTAGATCTCCAATAATGTTCTCTGCAGGATGATTTCTTTCATTTGAGGTACTTTGTACAACTGGAGGTACACACACTTCTGCTTCTAGATTTGACAAATTTAACTCAACAGATTCATCTTCATATGTGACTTGAGTCTCAGTAGAAGTTTGAACAAGATTGAGTTATGATGTAGATGCGTCATTTCCTCCTAGCTGCAATGAGTCAAACAGGGATTGTAACTGACACATTTCTTCAGTTTGAGAACGTTGTTGACTTTGGATGGGTTGACTTTCAATAAAACTTGGACCTTCATTTGAGATTTCAACTTCAGCCTCTTGTCTAACTCTCTCTAGATCATCTTCTCCTTGGATAGTACCTCCAAAGGTAAATCCATTTGCTTCAGACGCAACTAAGGTCCATAGTTTGTCCAGATCAACTTGCTTTGCTTATCCTTTTTCTTCAAAGCTGGGTCTGTGCATACTATCATCCATGTCTTCACTGTAGATTTTAAATAATTTGATCATTTTCTCAAGATCAAATAACCATTTAGGACCATCAGTATTGTTGAACTGGTTTTCATTGAAGATAATGTCAGACGATTCAATCACCACCATGTGCTCTTTCACATAGACTCTATAAGCTTTTGAGTGAGATGAGTAGCCCACAAAGAAACATTCCAGTGATTTGGACTGGAATTTATTCAAGTAATCCTTTATGTTCAAGAGTGAGCATTTGCATCCAAAAGGCTTCAAGAACTTCACATAAGGTTTTCTCTTGTAGAGAATTTCATATGGTGTCTTGTTTTGAGCCTTGTTGAGTAGAACCCTGTTCTGCACATAACATGCAGTGTTTATTGCTTCTACCCAGAAATTAACAGGCAAGTTGGCATCAACAATCATGGTCCTTGCAGCTTCAATTAAAGTTCTATTTCTCCTTTCTGCAACACCATTTTGTTCAGGGGTTCTAGGAGCACTATACTGCTGGAAAATACCCTTAGAAGTGCAGAATTCACTCATAGTCTCATTCTTGAATTCTAACCCATTATCACTTCTAATCACTTTCACTCTCTTCTCAAGTTGATTTTCCATCTTCAAAACATAATCCTTGAGTAACTCTGGAGTCTCATCCTTGCTTCCCATGAAAAAGACCCATGTAAACCTTGAAAAATCATCAGTTATTACTAGGCAGTATCTCTTCTTTCCAACACTTAGAACACTCACTAGACCAAACAAATCCATGTGAAGTAGTTCCAAAACCTCATCAATTGTGTTCGCAGTTTGCTCTTGTGTGAGGATTTGTGTTTTTTTCCTTTAAGGCAAGATGTGCATTTGTCTTCCAGCTTGAACTCTCTTGTGGGAAGACCAACAACATGTTCACCTTTCACTAGCTTGTTCATGTTCTTCAAATTTACATGACACATCTTCCTATGCCATAAAACAGATTCATTCTCAGTTGCCTTTGATACAAAGCATGAACCACCTCTTGAAGTTGCAGTATTCATTCTCAGTTCATAGAGATTGCCATTTCTTGGAACCATCATCATAATCATTTCTGTTGGTATCACAAACTCTGGCTTCAAAATCAGGCAATGTTCATCATTAAAGGAAACCTTATATCATTGTCACAAACTTGAGAAATGCTCAGCAGATTGTACTGTAGTCCTTCAACATGTAGAACATTCTCAAATGATACTTTGTCATTCGTGAGTGTTGCCTTGCCAACAATTTTTCCTCCATTTTCATCACTCCCAAATGCAACTGGTCCCTCATACTTCTTCACATAATCTATTAATGCAGACTTTTCACATGTCATGTGCCTTGAACATCCACTGTCCATATACCATAAATCATTTTTGCTCATGGACTGATCCTGCACACACACAGAAGAAATCAGTTTGATTCTGAGTTACAAACTCCATCAGTTTGTAATTTAGAGAAAGTGGAGGATGTATCAGAAGTTGGAATTGGAACTGGTGGTGGATCTTCATACACAACTTCACACTCATCATCAGTGTCTAATTCTGATCCAATGTGCACTGCATACACTGTAAAGCTTCCATCAAATTCCTCCATCACCTTATCCTTCCCACCTTCTACTTCCTTCTTTACTTTCCACTGAAATCCTCTTGGTTCAAATCCTTGTTTTAACAGAAACTTCTCATCACCATTAAGAACACATGATCTCTTCTTAGCCTTTTCTTCATTTGGAGATCTTCTGGTCTTGTCTGTTGTTTTCAGGATTCTATCATCTTCTTTAAGCTTCAAATTTACTTTGAGTCTTTGGTCCAACACAAACTGATAGTTCTTCTCTTCAGATGGATTTTTTATTCCCTTCAAGTATCTCTCATACATTTCTTTGTAACTTTTCATATCATAGCCACTAACCACATCTGGAATTTCAAAACTATCCTCAAGAATCCAGCAAGAGTCAGTGTGATGCCCATATGCATCACATTTTGTGCATAACACTTTAGCAAAGTTTCCCAAATCCTCAAGAAGTTTCTTGTCCTTGATCTTGTCACTTGGTTTAGGGAAATCAAACCCTAAAGATGTTTTTGAGTATAAAGTGTTGGAAAAGTCCATCTTGATTGGCTTGCTGAGATCAATTGGTTGGGAACATTTTTCTTTAACAAAAACAATCTTCTTCAGCTTAGATGGCAATTGTGAAGAACTTTCCTCTTGTTCTTTTGAACATCTTCTTCTTGGAGCATAGTCCACATCACCCATATCAAATAAATCATGATTAGAGAAAACTGGGTAGATAGGTGGACGACTTTGATCATAAGAGAATTTGCTTTGTGTTTCTGTTCTCTTCTTGATGGCTGGTGGTGATCTAGCACATATATCAAATGGAACATGCTCTCTTCTCATTTTCTCATGATGCTCTCTCACCTTTGATGTCATAGGTGGCAGAAGAGGAATTTTGTCACCTTTCTTCTTCTTTGCTCCTTTCTTCTTCTTCCTCTTTGATGATTGAGAGCTTCCACAACTACAATTGCTTTCTTCACTGGAGTATTCACTCCACTTCTTTTTCTCTCCTTGAAGCTGTTCATCCACCACAGTTTCTTGCTTGTCAGCCTTTTTCATTACAAATTCTCCATTCTGATCTACCATCACATCATCATATTACTTGATAAATTCTGGCTTATCATCAAACACATTTTTGAACTGTTTGAGATATTCATTTCTGCTCTCTTTATCAACTTTCAATGGGTAACTATCACAAAACGGGGGTGGAACCTTCTTGTACTTCTCTTTTTCAGTCATCTTTTCAACATGCCCAACAATGTTTCCAGTAGATACTAGGTTTTTTAAAAACTCAATTTCAATCAACAAATCAGCATTCTTGAGTTTCTCTTCAGCAAACATCTTCTTCAGTCCTTCTATCTCAATTCTCATTCTGGATTGAGCTTGATATGCTACCATGCAATCATCCTCCAAACCTTTGATTTGACTTTCATATGTAGCCTCACTTTCAGCATACACATTTAGAAACACATCCTTCCTACCACATTCAGTTTTCCATTTTCCAACCTCCTGATTTAATTCTTCAATTTTAGCAAGAAGATCAGAAATAGAAGTATCAGAATGTACCTGAGTGTTTGAAGATTCAGCCTTCTCATTAATTTTGACCATGAATGCAACATTTGCTCTTTCCATCTCAGCAGCATGATTACTCCAGTCAAACTCTCCATCCTATGCCACCCTTGCAACGGCCACATTCCATTGATCTCTTTGCTGGTTCACACCATTTTGAGATGGTCTGCTTTGATTTGTATGAACCTGCATTTGATTAGTTCTCTGAGGTTGAAATGTTTGTTGCTGGGTTCTATTCTGACTTTGATAGGGATTTTGATTGGGCATTTGAGTCCTTTGTTGCTGAAAGTTCTAATTCTGATTCTGATAGAACCGACTTTGATTGAGTTGATTTCCAAACTGTCTTGGCATGTTGCACTCTCTTGCAAAGTGTCCAGGTTGTTGACAGTTATAACAGATGGCCTTGGATTTGTAAAATCCAATTCTTTCATTTGGTCCATTGAAACTACTTCTTTCAGTTCTGTTATACAACCTTTTACTTCTTACTGCCAACATGGCCGCTTGCCATTTGATGTCCATATCTTCTAAATCATCAGCATCAATTTGTTCTAAGTCTTCTTGCACGATGCTTGTGTTTATCAGATTCTTGGCCACAAAGACATGATAAGACTCAGTGAACATTGAGAACAAGGGCCTGATAGTCTGTTCCTTGAGTCTGGTTGTGATATGCAAAATTTGATTGCCCATTTCCAGTAGATGAATGGTCATCTTCAATCTGTTGCACATTGAATCTTGACTGATTGTTACATGAGGAGTGTGCATCTGATGGTTCCTCAACAATAGGTTGTTGATTCTTGACAGAGAGGTTGGCCATGGGTGCCACAAGTGCATTGTTCATTTGGAAGCTTGGCTTGTCCTCTCGAATCATGTGATTCTCTATCATTGCATGTTCAGCAGCCTTGAGGAAGGCAATCACATCATCTAGTTTGAAGGTAGGAAAACTTGCCTTTTCCTTTATGAACTTGCTTGCAGTATACCATTCCCCAGATAGAGATGATAAAAGCTTCTTATTAAGCTCAAAGTCGGAAATCTGCAAATCAGTGGTCCTTATTTCAATTACAATGGTCATGAACCTTTGTAACACTGACTTTAGACTTTCTCCTTCCTTAAACTTGAACCTGTCCAACTGCTGCTTCAGTCGATCTTTCTTTATGTCTCTTAACTTAGTATTACCTTCAAACATTTCAATCACTGCATCATACATATCCTTTGCATTCTTATGATGATTTACAGTGGTTAGAATCTCCAATGAAAGTCCCAACTTCAGCATGGACAGTGCTTTGTCATCCCTCTTTTTCATTCTTAGATCTACCGCAGCACTGTTATTTGGAGCGGCTGAAGGTGTGTAATTCCCTTCAGTAAAAGCCATCCAAAGTTTTGTATCGTTGTAGTTCACAGCAGCGTCAACCAACACCTTCCACTTTATGAAGTTCTCTTGTCCAAGTAATCTTGGAATCTTGTTGGTTGAAACTTCTTGATCTTCCATTTTATCAGATCTGATGTTATCAATAGCAATGCACAGTTAATCTTCATTTTTCCTCACAAACCTTCAGTCCCGTGGTCTTCAGTGAGCTTACTCAATCTCTGATACCATTTTTCAGAACCGTCTATCAGGTGCAACCTTAGCAAAGATTTGACAAGAACACACCGACTTAATTACTCAAAGACCGATTGAGTATCCCGGCAGAATCAGGATATTTAATGATTGAGAATGAAACCTTGTGGAGAATTATCAAACACAAAACAATAAATGATAATCGGTAAAGACTATTTCAATGAGAAAGATTCACTATATTAAATGATACGTCAATGATACAGTGAATGGAATGTCTAGGGTTTTGTGTGATGGCGGCTTTTGATATTCGTCTGCAAAGATTGTCAGTATGCGTGCCAAAAAACCCGTCCCTAGTCGTACCCTAGGATGTCTATATATAGACCCTAACCTTCCATATACACGCCCTAGACATTACATAATGAAAGATAAATCTAATACAAGTGTTTCAGACCTCGAGCAAGGTATATACCTTGCTCGAGCAAGCTTCCTATACAAGGTGTGCTCGGAGAGTGTCCTCGAGCATACTTTACTTAGAATATATTCTCTTTCAGAGAATACATATTCTCTTCGAGTAAGCTTCATTCCTCTTGACTTGTTCAAACTTTGCTCGAATAAGTCCATCAAGCAAGCTCATTCTTCTTGATGTCTTCAGCTTTTCTTATTCAGCAATCTTTATCATGCTCGGATGTAAATCTTGCTCGGTAACTGAACTCTGCTCGAAGTCTTTGCTTTGAATCACGTGACATCCTCTTATTGCATCCATGATCGTCCCCATGTGCTCGATCATCCTGTGCTCGTAACACTTGGCTGGAACTTGTATGATCAAGCTGTTTGCTCGATTGGCAATCCATGCTCGATAGAAGAATACTCTTGCTCGTTGAAGTGTAGCTTGCTCGAAGCCTTCAACACTTAGAAGAATCAACCATTTAAGATTCAGAACCATGCTCGAAGTAGTAAAACCATGCTCGATCGTCTGGGCTTGCTCGTATTCCATACTTAGCCGTTTCTCAAGAGGTTGAGAAGATTCCAATCTTCCTTATTAAGAAATCTGACCCAACAAGATCCCTAAACAGATTAATTTAACAGATAATGTGAGCGCAATTCTTTCGGGTGCTCTTCCACCTAAGCTACAAGATCCGGGAACGCCCATTATATCCATTCAGGTAGGTGATTTTAAAATGACACGGGCACTCCTAGATCTTGGAGCTAGCATTAGCATCCTCCTGGGAAGTCTGTACGATCAGTATGACTTCGGTCCGCTTCGGGCAGCCTCAACTACGGTTGTTCTCGCGGACCAGACACCGAAACTTCCCCGGGGAATGTTACATGACGTAATCGTTAAGGTGGAAGATTTTTACTATCCAGTTGACTTTATGGTTCTCGATTATGTTTCGGATGAGAGAACCAAACAGCCCACGGTTATCCTCGATAGGCCATTTTTGGCCACCGCAAATGCCAAAATCGATTGTCGAATTGGTACTGTAGACGTGGCATTTGGTAACAATAAGATTAGACTTAATGTTTTCACACATGTAAATAATTCTCCGGTCGATGATGAATGCTTTATGGCGGACATTATTGACGAGTGCATTCTGTTATACGACTCGGTCGTGGATCCGGATGGCACAACGGAGACGTGCTTTATGTTTGACAAGTTACAAGTGGAGACTGATAAGCAGCTAGAAGAAGAGGAGAATAAGCTGGAGGTTGCAGCTTTACGGGGATATCGACCCCCATGGTCGGTTCAGGTGGAACCGCTTCCCGAGAAGGTCGATACCGGGTTGAAACCATCTTTACAGGAAGCACCGAAAGTCGAGCTGAAGGAGCTACCGAGGCATCTGAAATATGCATTTTTGGGTAAGAATGACACATTACCTGTAATTATAGCTTCTAACTTGTCTTTGGAACAGGAATCTGCTTTGCTAAAGGTGCTGGTTTCGAATAAGGAGGCGATCGGGTGGACCACCGAGGATCTGAAAGGGATTAGTCCCTCGATAGTTATGCAAAAAATTTTGACAGATCCGGATGTGAAACCGGCATATGATGCACAGAGACAGTTGAAACCGAACATGCGTGAAGTTGTGAAGAAGGAGGTGCTGAAGTGGCTCGATGCTGGAATTATTTTTGCCATTTCAGACAGCACATGGGTGAGCGGGACTCAGACAGTCCAAAAGAAGGCGAGCATCCAAGTCGTCAAGGACGACTCAGGTAACGAGGTTGCCACCCGACCAGTAACCGAGTGGCGTATTTGCATTGATTATCGAAAACTGAACGTAGCAACATCGAAAGATCACTTTCCGTTTTCGTTTATTGATCAGATTGTGGAAAAGCTATCAGGTTAAAAATTCTATTGTTTTTAGATGGTTATTCGGGTTATAACCAGATAGCTATTCATCCTGAAGATCAGGAAAAAACTACGTTCACATGCCCGTATGGTACTTTCGCATTCAGGCGAATACCATTCGGACTGTGTAACGCCCCCGCCACCTTTCAAAGGTGCATGATGAGTATTTTTCCGATATGGTGGGGGAGTCTTTAGAAATCTTCATGGATGATTTCTCAATCTTCGGCACATCTTTTGAATCTTGTTTACATCAGCTTGAAAGAGTTCTAGAAAGATGTGTTGAAACAAATTTGGTTCTTAGCTGGGAGAAAAGCCATTTTATGGTCCAGGAAGGGATTGTTTTAGGTCATGTTGTGTCAAGTCGTGGGATTGAGGTGGACCGAGCTAAGGTTCAAGTTATTTCCACCCTACCTCATCCCACAAATGTCAAAGGCATTAGGTAATTCCTTGGGCACGCAGGGTTTTATAGAAGGTTTATTAAGGGTTTTAGCGACATCACCAAACCCTTATGTAACCTATTGTTAAAGGATGCCCCATTTGATTTTAACGAGGAATGTACTAAGGCCTTTGACATTCTGAAACAGAAGTTAATGGAAGCCCCGATTTTGCAATCACCCGACTGGAAATTGCCTTTTGAAATTAAGTGTGATGCGAGGGATTATGCAGTCGAGGCTGTTTTGGGTCAACGGGTTGAGAAGAAACCCGTTGCCATATACTATGCAAGCAAAACCCTCTCGGATGCTCAGTTAAATTATACCACAACCGAGAAGGAGTTGCTTGCGGTAGTGTATGCTTTGGATAAATTCCGTTCTTACCTATTGGGTAGCAAAGTAATTGTTTATAAGGATCATTCTGCAGTTAGGTACCTCATGGACAAGAAAAACGCGAAACCCCGGTTAATCAGATGGGTTTTGTTGTTGCATTAATTTGATTTGGAAATCTGGGACAAAATGGGAACAGAAAATGTCGTTGCAGATCATCTGTCCCGAATTGTGTTAGAGGATGGAGACCGGGACGGACCCATAAACGAGTCTTTCCCCGACGAACAGATTTTGGCGGTTTCTCAAAACCCTTGGTTTGCTCATATTGTCAATTTTAAAGTTGCAGGTGATGTTCCCGAGCATTGGCCAAGGAGGAAGAAGAAACATTTGGTGTCACAGGCGAAGCAGTATATTTGGGACGACCCCGTTCTGTTCAAGATTGGAGTTGATCAGATGATTAGGCGATGCATACCTGAGGAGGATGTTAGATCAGTGTTGGAGCACGCGCATTCGTCCACGTGTGGTGGTCATTTTAGCGGACAGAAAACCGCTAGAAAAGTGTTGACTAGTGGTTTTTATTGGCCAACACTGTTTCGGGACGCTCACGAGTTCACGACACGTTATTTGAAGTGTCAACAACTCGGGAGTATCTCCAAGAGGGATGAGATGCCTTGAAACCAATCCTAGTAATTGATATTTTTGATGTGTGGGGGATCGATTTCATGGGCCCATTCCCAAACTCGTACGGTAATTTATACATCCTAGTGGCTGTTGACTATGTTTCTAAATGGGTCGAGGCAATAGCCACTAGGACAAATGATCACTCCGTAGTCTTTAATTTCGTGCAAAGCAACATTTTTTCAAGGTTTGGAATCCCCCGAACTATTATTAGTGACGAGGGTTTGCATTTTAAAAATTTTAAATTTGGAAAGTTGCTTAAAAGATATGGAGTGGATCAAAAAATTGCAAAGCCTTACCATCCACAAACGAGTGGACAAGTTGAGGTTTCAAACTGGCAGATTAAACAGATTTTACAGAAAACTGTTCAGACGGACCGGAAGGATTGGTCAACTAAGTTAACCAATGCCTTATGGGCCTACCGAATCGCTTTTAAAACGCCAATTGGAACCACACCATATAGACTTGTATACGGAAAGGATTGCCATTTACTGGTTGAGATTGCATAACGTGCTTATTGGGCTACTAAGGAAGTTAATACTAGCTATGATGATGCAGGTAAAGCTAGGAAATTAGCGTTGTGCGAGATCGAAGAGTTATGGGATGAAGCGTATGAGTGTGCATCTGCTTATAAGGCAAAAATGAAGAAAGTTCATGATGCGAAGATCCGGTTGAAAAGCTTTGAGATTGGTCAAAAGTTATGGTTATACAACACTAGGATAAAGCTTTTCCCGGGTAAGTTGAAGAGTAAATGGACGGGCCCGCTCTTGATTGTTGGAGTTGGTAATCATGGGCAATTTGAGATCGAGGACTTCGATGACCACATTCCGAAAGTGGTAAATGGCTATAGGTTGAAGCCATACTTAGAGATGGATGATATTCACAAGATGGACAAAGAATCGGTGAGCTTCATTATGACCTCACCAGTTTATGAGGATAATTGAAGCATTTGAGGCATTGTCGAGCTGTCACACCCCGTTAAGCGAATTGCGGAAGCGTAAAACGGAAATGCAACAGATACAACTGGTATCAAATACATTGTTCATAAAGAAACATTACTAACTAATTTACAATATATTACATCGTTCTAACGTCTTTTACAAACTAGGTGATACAATCAAACTGGTCCTTCAATTACTTTACTTCTAACTCAAATACCCATGACATCAATCACCAATCAGACACGTAACGCACAGGAAATTACTTCTCATATATGATTACCTGAAAAGCATGTTAAAGCAGGTCAACTACGAATAGTTGGGGAGTTTCATAAGTTTTAACGAAATCAGTTCTGCGCACCATACAGTCATAGTTTGTATGTACACGCGTATGTAAGAAAATGTATTTACATTTTATATATGTATATCTACGTCTTTGTATACTGATATGTATGTGTATAAGTTTATGATAGAGTTTGAAACTACGATAAAATCATGACTGCTCATTCATACTTCGTGTCTTAATTTTCCAAATAAAATAAATCTCTGTGGCCCCCTTTCCGCCAACAACGGTTCCACATAAAATCACCACTATGGTCCCTCTTTTGACCACAATGGTTTCACGTAAACCCAAACATTACACGTTGTATACACAAATAATTATTATTTTCTACACATAGAATTTCCTACACCTATCCACATAGTATGTATATATATATATTTACACACAATACACACACACACACATATATATATAGTATTTAGCACGTATTACTAATCACTGTGGCCCCCTTTCCGCCCACAACATATAAAATCAAAATATTTTCTTAACACTCATATCATAATCAAGTTATTTCGTTTAGTAAGTTGCAGCAGAACTTGGCTCATAGGCCATACTCAACTTTAGTTTATTAAGTTGCAGCAGAACTTGGCTCATAGGCCATACTCAACTTTAGTTTATAAGTTGCAGCAGAATTTGGCTCATAGGCCATACTCAACTTTAGTATATCAGTTGCAGCAGAACTTGGCTCATAGGCCATACTCAACTTTAGTTTATAAGTTGCAGCAGAACTTGGCTCATAGGCCATACTCAACTTTAGTTTATTAAGGTGCAGTAGAACTTGGCTCATAGGCCATACTCAACTTTAGTTTATAAGTTGTAGCAGAACTTGGCTCATAGGCCATACTCAACTTTAGTTTAGTAAGTTGCAGCAGAACTTGGCTCATAGGCCATACTCAACTTTAGTTTATAAGTTGCAGCAGAACTTGGCTCATAGGTCATACTCAACTTTAGTTTAGTAAGTTGCAGCAGAACTTGGCTCATAGGCCATACTCAACTTTAGTTTGTTACTATTGTGGCCCCCCTTCCGCCCACAATAGCCGTATAATCATCACATACCACGTTATCCCCATGGCCATTACAGACCACGTTGTCTCCCAAATTAGTTATGTTTAACATTACATAAAGTGTTTGTATAAACATGCTGTCACGTGTAATTTCATTACGTTTTGCGATTCGTATTATTTCCACTCAATATATCAATCAACGATAATAATCACCTTTCATCAGCACGTAGTCAATCATTATGTTTGTAGGGACTTTTCATATATAAATGTTTAGAGATTTTATATCCTGATCCGTTTTCAGATAGATAACGTGTATAAACGTGCTTTCCACCCCAAAAGTTCGTAAAATATTTTAAAGAGTGGGGTCATGAAACTCACAGTTTTGTAGGCACTCAGTGCGAGGTCAGCTCGGGGTTCGTTTCCCTTGCTATCACTTAGTCCCTATAGTCCATATTATAATAATATTAATATTTTAACATTATTATAATCTCAGTACTAAACTGGGCTGTATAACTAATCTGGGTATAGCTGGAACGCCTAGAAAGTGGAAATAGGCTTAGGTTGTGATGTTGTTCAATGTCTAATACTTAAAACCGAACTTGGCTCAGATTTCCGTTTTCCCAGCTGGGCCAAGTTGTTCGTTTACGCGTTCAGAAAACAGTTATGGGAAAATAAGCTTGGGTAAATGTATTGGTTAATAAAATGATTAAGTTATAAAGAATGATCACATACTGGGGTCCCGGATTAGAGAAGAAACGCGCACAATCCACCCGGATTGTCTAGGTTTCTCATAGAAAAGTTCGTTTTTACTTAATTAATCTGAAAATATGATTTTTGATCACTCTTGGTGTTTTGATATTCCCGCAGGTTCGCTAGTCGCGAACTTGCCGGTTTTTATAAAAACTGAATTTGTTTAATCTTTAAATTAACATAATTAATTAACCGTTAATTATTAAATTATGAAAATTTAACCACTTATCAATTAAAATATTTATATTTTTATAAAAATATTTCTGGAATTATTTACTGATTTATTAATTTATAAAAATTCATTTTGTCAGCTATATTTCGCTTGAAAATCGTCCGTTTACCCCAAACAATTTCCAAAAATTGTACAAAAATTCCTAAATGCTCAAATCATGTCCCAAATCAATCTGTATCAATTCCAGAATGTAAAAAGCTCGTGCGATATTCTTATCGACCCAAATTCGGCTATAAAAATTCACACAAACGCATATGCACAAAACACCTTTAGACTTCTCCAAATGATCTCAAAATTCATATGTGATAAAAATACATTAAATCTGAGTTCCCAGAAAAGTTTCATTATTTTTGGAGCATTTTAACTATTTTTCCCCATTAAACGTCCAAATTCGGTAATAAATTCGCCAAATATTCTCGGATGGTTAAAAAATTACCAAATTTGAACAGGGACTCAATGACATGGTGCCTGATGTCCCTGCAAAATTTCAAATCCTAATAATATGCACATCACAACCTTAACCTAAACAGCCTGTAATCGAGTAAATCGGTATTACCTTTGCGGTTTTGGTTCGTTTTCGCTCTCTTAATCCAATTTTCGGGTTCTTGTGCTTCTATATAAGCTAGGTACAGGTCCTATATCACAAACCAAGCAATTTTTCATCAACATAACAGCCATTAACTTAGGGTTTCGGTTAGTGTACAAAAACAAACTTTTGAACCGTAAAAACGCCGTTTCAACCCTTTAATCCATGTTTATGGCAAAAAAAAACTATCAAACCAGGTTCCTTACCATGTGTATGATCAAAACATGCTTATGGACCATTTTTAGGGTTTTTACATGGTTAGGAATGATTTTTGGCAATCAAGACATGTTTATACGTTGTTAAACGAGTTTAAACGAGCCGAAAATCGATTATTTAAGACATTCTTACCTATTTTCTTGCTGGTTATGGCTGGAGAACAGCTTGTGTCCAGAAATTTCAGGAAAGTGATGTTGTAAAATATCTCAAAACTAGTTTATATGTGAAAGGAAAAGAAAAGGGGTAAAAGTCTTCTTTGGTGGGCTGGGCTCGTTGGGTCCCCTTTTGGGCCCATTTGGCCCAATTTTCTTGATTTACGTGCCCGAACGTGAAATGCCGAGGCCAAATTTATTTCGGGTTCGGTTTTTGGCACGAAAAACTTATCGGGTGCGACAAATAGCGCGAAAACAAGTGTTTTTCGGCTAGTTTTGAGTAAAATTATAAAAACATACTATATGTTTGTAAAAATCAAAAATATTTTCACAGATCGCTTAAAACATGTCAAATAAGCGTTTGATAAGTCTTTTTCGTCTTAACGGATGATACAATGCTTGGTTTGTATCTATCTTTCGCGTTTAAATCTATAGCGGGTAGTTAAACGAGCATGTTTTCGTTTAACGTGTTTGCTATCGAACTAAGGCCATATTACTAATATTTTAGCTTGCATAGATCGTATATCACTTATAGATGGCACCCCGGGATATCCAGACCATAACCAGACCCGTTTGGTTATTCGTTTGTTCGTTACGCAATAAGCGGTTAAACGCTTATTCGAGTTTGTAAGTACAAAGGTGTATCCGGTTTTGTCACGGATGTCACACGAACTGTAGACACGCAATTCAGCGCTGACCGGGAGGCAACTAGGTTTGTAAGTGTGTTCCATTTTATTTTCTGTTTGTCGAGTCGTTGTTTGACTTTTGTCTCGAGTTATGTGCAGCAAATCCCAATTGTGGGGAGGCTTTTGGTGAAGTGTGCATCATGGAGGTTTGGTAAGCATTTGGTCAATGTCACGTCAATCCAGGTAAACATTGCAAATTTCGACTTCGGAAACGTGTTCAGGGTGTTGTCGGGATGTCGAAAAGTGACCGGGTCGGAAAACGCCCAACCCCAAATAGGTAAAAACTTTCTGTTCGCTGGGGACCATCGCGTAATGCGATGGTCCTGGACAGCTCACCATCGCGGTGGCTGGGATAATCCTGATGTCTGACGTCATAGCGTAGCGCGATGACGCCAGATCATAAACCATCGCGCTACGCGATGGGCCATGGATAATCCGAAAAAAAAATTAAAATAAATAATAATAATAATAATAATAATAATATATTAATATTTATATTTATATCATCACACCCCACCCCACCGTCTTCCCATCTCCCTACCTTCACCACTTTCCCTCCACTCTCCCTCTCTATATCTCCACCGTTTCTCTCTCCCTCCACACTCCACTGCAGTCGCCACACACCACCGTCGTCCACTGCTGTCCACTCACCTACCACCGTCATCATCATCCATCCATCACCTACCATCGTCATTAGTCAGATCATCATCCATCCACCGCCTCGCCACCGTCATCATCTTCTCCGTCCAGCCGGACAACCACCACTGTTCCAGTGGCCATAATTATACGTCACTAGTATCTTGTGCTTTTGACTTTCCGATTCTCAAGGTAAGGACGTTCAATCAAATATTATTGTCGGATTGTCGTAGTTTGATTGTTAAGTTGCTTGCGGTTCAATTCAAGTCGCATAGCTAGCTAATTTGGTTGTCGGTTTAGGGTAGTTTTGTTTTTGGCTGCTGGATTTTGTGCCGAGTTAGTTATGGTTTGGTTGTCGGGTTTGACAGGATTGGTATTAATCGAGTTATGTTTAAAGTGATGTCGAGTCTGGCTTCATATTTTTAATAATTATAATAATAATACAAGTAAAATAAATAAAACATAAAAATAAAAATTTTAATTTTAATTTTAATATATTTTAATATTATAATATTATTTTAAGATAAAAAAATTATAAAACTTAATTTTAATATCTAATATATATAATATCATATAATAATAATATTTTAATATTTTAATTATTACTAATAATAATGTTAATAATATTTTTTTCTAATATATTAATATAATTTAACATTATAATAATATATAATCTAAAATAATAATATTTAAAAAAAATTACCTAATATTAATAATACCACTAATAAAATCTAATTAAATTAACTTAATATGTTAATAATTTCATTCAATTATAATTATAATTAATTTATAAATTTAATAATATTTAAATATAACATAAAAATATAAGTTAATAATATTATAATAATATAAATGAATTTTGAGGCCCGATCCGCCCGATTCTGTGAGTCCCAATTTATGTTTGTGGTGTTGCACGTTTTTCGAGACAGTAGTCAGCGTGTCTGTTTTCGTGTCGTTCGAGTCAGTTTTTGTTCGAGTCGAGTCGTGTGTCGTGTCGTGTTTCGGGATTTTTGGAGCGTTAATTGTTTTTTGGTTTTCCGCCCGTACTCAATCTCCATTCGGGCGGAGATACCGGATTTATTTAGATGTAAATAGGATATCCCGAATTTTTCTCGTTTTTCGTGTCTTTTATTGATGAATATCGTGCAGCATGTCGGACGTTCCAGGACCTTAATCACGCGCCGCCGGGCGCAAGAGACAGAGACCAGCCGACGCGGGACGACGTGGTCCCGTAGCCCGACCGAGAGGTTCTCCAAAGCCCCCACAGCCCGTGGTGTGCCCACGACGGGTCATCAGGTACGATGGGGACAAAATCCTAATCACTCCCGATACGGTTCAGGAGTCGATTACGGGGGACGGTCGCCTGATCACTCATATTATTCTACGATTCTCTCCTTTGTCGGAGGAGCAGACTTCGTATCACCGCTTCATGGCGATGCAGATACTCCGACATCGGACGATCGACTGGGTACTGCTCAGTGCAGTAGACCAGGAGGGGGCCATTCGGGAGATGTTGAGCGATCGGTGGGTCCAGGTCCTCACGTGTGATTCGATACAGTACGCCGAGCTCACACGTGAGTTCTTTTCTACATTCCGGCACGTACCCACCGATTTCTCTGAGCCCCATGCGGTGTCTTTCACCTTGGGACGGCAGACTTTTGAAATGTCGGTACCTCAGTTTGCCGTCGCCACTGGCTATTACACCACGAAGGAGGTGCTGACCCCGGCATTCCTTACGAGCGTCTGAGGTTATACTCTACGATCGCAGACCATCAGGAGTTTTGGCTGACCGAGGCCCAGTTGGGCCAGTTTTGGGCTACGATAGCGGACGGGGCCCACTCGAGCACCGTTGTCGAGTCGTCCATTCGGGACCCCGTCCACCGATACCTTCACCACATTGTTGCTTGCTCTATCGTGGGCCGTCATTCGGGCCACGAGAAGCGCAGCAACATTGATCTTTTTTCATTGCTATCGATGATTACGGGCCGGGAGGCCAATATAGCGACGCTGCTTCTAGCGTCGTACTCCCGGAGCCGTAGTTGGCAGGGCCGGTCAGCCCAGTTGACTATAGGGCCGTACATCACTCGTATTGCAGAGCGTCTCATGGTATTCGATCGTTACCCACTTGATTATTTTACCCGAGGGCCTGCTACGACCCCATACGCTTTGGAGGACGCCCGGAAGGCCGGGTTCTGTGAGCTTCATGATCCACCTATGCTCGTCCCGGTCCGACAGGGTCCTCATGCACCACCACCTCCGGGGACAGACGCGTCTGTCGCGCTTCAGATGGGTATCCCGACACATCGACAGCCCGTCCATGTCCCCCTATATTATGAAACCCCAGCAACAACACCCTCTCCGCCAGCCACACCAGCCGCAACAGCCAGTCACATTGGATACACTTCATCAGCAGCAGCAGGCTATGCAGACAGAGATGCGGGCCCACATGGCCCGCCAGGATGACTATTTCCGCATGCTATTTACTCATCTGCAGGTACCGATCCCAGCATCCTTACAAACACACCAGCAGGCTGGAGATCAGGTGGAGGCATCAGGGTCGGGTCAGGCAGCTAATCAGCCTGACCCCGCGGGAGGCGATTAGATCAGCAAACGCCGGTTACCGTTTTTGGGTTTTTTTCCATTTATTTTGTTTTTATTCATATGGTCTGTATAATATTATATTATATTTGGGAAAACATGTATAGGTAATTGGTTGAGTAACATTTGTATATATCTTGAGATGTTTGTCTGTTGTATTTGATATGTATAGTTTTATATTTTTGTATATTTGTTTGTGTTTCTTTGGAACTTTGTGGGTGTGTTTACTATAAACCCTAACGAGACCTCACTCGTCCACCCGGGCTACCGGGGGGTTTAAAGGGCTTGTTGCATACGCTAAATGCAACCGGGATTCCTACGAAAGTGAGTTAGGTCTTTTATTATTTTTAATTAATTAACAAAATTTTTTATGAAACTAACTAACTCGGCTCGGTAATGATTTTTATAATATAATAATGATATTAACTCTCGAAAGACCTAAGTCTTATACTTGCTTTAGTTCATCACATTTGTTCCTCGAGTGTTTAAGTGGTCAAACTGTCAATTCAACCCCGTCCCTTAAATGATTATTAATTGTTTTATTATTTTAACATTGAGGACAATGTCAACCTCAAGTGTGGGGATGGAAAAAAATTGAAAATTTTTAGCCCGATAGTACCTCGAAGAGTACTCAGAAACCTAAGTTATTAACTGTCACTTATTGCTATTAATGCCAAGTTAGAGGTTTTTGTTCATGGTTGGTTTTTCAGCTTCTCGATAGTTTTCCCGACAAATGTTTTTAAAATGAGAAGTTGAAAACGGAACCGTTTAGGCCGGGATAACGAGTCAAGGGGACGGGTATACATGTTTCATATCGGTAGCCCATATTTCCAGACATATTGTGAGATTAGCCCCTATACTTAATACACATATTATATAATAGATATAAAACATGTCTTGCCATTTATTGAGGGAAACCGGTATGTTTTACAAAATTAGAACTTGCTTGTCATATGCTTTTCGAGATCTTAATACCACCACCTGTATGGAGATTAGGACTTTAGAAAACCTGTTCCGTACATATTTTCCTCACTAAATAAATTCCTTATCAGACATTATCCCCTAGGAGCCCGTTTGGACCATATTCCTTTTTCGTTTGTTAAACTGAACATTACACACCATTTCAGCCTTGGCCTTTATTTTATTTTTACCCGTGTGATGAAATCCAGTTTGTTATCAAGTTGTATATATCGAGTTGTACTTAGTCAGACGAGTTGTAAAATGTCAAGTTCTGAGTTGTAATTTTCAGTTAATTCAGTTATTATTGATGTTTAAAAAAAATTGAAAAACCAGCAAAAAGACAAAAAAAAGTTATCAGTTTAGTATTTCGGTTATGTTTAGCAGTCGAGTATGTAAATAGCAGTTGATTGTGTAATCAGTTCATTTGTATTCGTGAGTCTGTATATTGGTTTGTTTAACTGGGTTTTATCCACCTAAGTCACTAAATATGCCGAATCCGCACCCAAACCTAAGCCTCAGCAAAACTCTCAGTCCGAGTCTTTATGCAACCGGTGGTTAATGGATGGAGATAAGGCTAACCTGCAAGCGTATTAAGTTGTAACTCATATTAGGTATTTTGAGGGCAGAGACACATACTAGCACATCTTTTGCTAGTCCAGATATTAAACCGAGGGGAGTGTTGATAGTGTGAGGGGTGTGAATATGTATGCTCTAACCGGAAACAAAGTACACTTGTTTAGGCGATTCTAGGGTTTTATTGTAGCATTAACTTGATTTGTGGGTTGTCAATCTAGAAAGTGTCAGTCTGGGAAACTGGGTATGACCTTAAACCTTACTAGTATTAATGGTGATAATTAGTTGACCAATGATGGCAGTTAATGTTTACTTTAGAGTTTTACTTGAGGGCAAGCAAAAGATAAGTGTGGGGATGTGATGTTCGGTTTATTTGTGTAAGGCCCCGAACCCCGGGAACCCCACAGTTGGTAATCATTCAAACACTCGTAAAATTTAATAAACTTAAAAACTGTTTCTTCCATTAAAACAAACGTATCAGAGTATAAATTTTGCGGAAAACATGAAAAATGAAATAAGTTCCCGAAACCCGGGAATTTTGCCCAAGAACCAAAATCAGTATAACTTTTATAAGTTTCCTTGAAATAAAATATTCATAAACAATTCTTCCTTCCAGTATGCCCTTCACCATCCAAGTAGCTCCGTGCACGTCCAAGCGATAAGGTATCCTCTTCCAAATCCTGAAACTTACACTAACATGCACACAAAGTCAGCTTGAGCTGAGTGAGTTCAAGTTTTAAGTAAAAGATATCAGTAGTAAAATCATGATAGCCATACCAAAGGTTTTCTAAAAGTAAAAGGGTACATCCATCTAATCATCATTATCGAACTTAAACATCCTCATACATACATATACAAATGTATATGTAAACATCCATTCAACAACATCCCTATATACATAACAGCATATATATATATAACATCCACGTATAACATCAGGGTCGAGCAAACGTACAACCCAAACACGTAACATCAGTGAATGCAAACACGAAGTAGGCATACACAACATCAATAGTCGAAACGACTACAACATTGTCAAATAGAGGCCAAGAAATAATGTATATACATATATATATAACATCCCAAGGCTTACCATATACTAGCAAGCCTATATAAAATCATTTTAAAAACATTTCATCAAGTAAGAAAACATTTAGGTGCGCATGCTAGCCCAAACTTAAAAAGAGTAAAAGGGGCATCATGAACTCACATGAGATCGATCGAATACTTGCAACGACCTAGGAAGTTCCTAAGGGCACAATCACAAGCAAGGGCCTGTAAATTATACATAACGCGTTACTAAACTAGACTGTAGGAGCACTCTAGCTAATGGGCCGTACAAGCCCAACACTTTGGCCCAGGGCCCAACAACTTGGCCCAAGGCCCAACACTTGGCCCAAGGCCCAACAACTTGGCCCAAGGTCCAACACTTGGCCCAAGGCCCAACAACTTGGCCCAAGGCCCAAGGATAGTCAAATCGGGTCGAATGCGCGTGTAATAAGCCTTAAAACCATTTGTTAAACGAATCAGCCCCGAATGGACCAAATTCCATCTTAACTCTTTTAATTCATCATAATTATGTCACCCGAGTTGATAGGGTTGACGGTTCCTTTTTACAACACTTACTTTAACATTTAAACGAAAATTCGCGCACCGCCGACTCGATTGACGAAGCACTAACCACGACAGCCTCGAGCACCAAAAAAATAATTTTTCCACAGCCCTTAAACCTCCCTATGGCTGCACAAACTAAATCGGTCGGTCACCCGATCAACTAACGCATCAAACTCAACAATTTGCAATTCTACACCCGATAAACCCTAGTTTTCGAACTAAAATCGATTGACTGACCTAAACACCTCCAATGACCATGAAATTTTAATATGATGTACATGTTATACCTAGTGGGATTTTGATGAGAAAACCTCACTCAAAACAGCCCCGGAAACGCTCAATTGGGCAGCCACCCGGTTAGCCTACAACAAGACGTTTTTCGATCAATAGGCGCAATATGAGGGTCAATTAACGTGAAAAAGACTTGGGGAATCGTAGTACATACCTTGAATTGAAGTTCTAAGGCTTAAAGTTGGCTGCAAAAAAGAAAATCGGTGGTCTTGTGGCTGCTCCTTTCTGCCGATCGCTGCAGGTATAGGGCTAGGGTTTTATTTTATTTTATTTTTTTATGTTATAACTTAAGATATTACACTCTAGTCCTTCTGGATTCAAGTGTAAGGCAAAATGGAAGGAATGGTTAGGTTCTTTAACGTACCGGGATGACGTGAAAGCTTCCGAGAAACGTCGGTTAAGTCCCGAGAGTTATACATACTCTACAAGCTTTAGTTCTTCAAACCGGAGCTAACGGGTGTTACAATTTGTATATATATTAACGTGTTAACTTAGTCGTTTTATTAGTTTAGTTTAGGAACTTTGGTACTTCATACATGTCTACTGTGTTTTAGGTCACAGGTACTTAACGCGATTAATTTGGACCTGTACGAGCATGGAATGAAGACCCGGGATGTCCAGCACGCTTACCGAGGCAGTTATATGGACTTGCTGACTGAAGTGACCCATCGCGAAGCGCGATGGGTGTTGAAGGTGGGGCATCGCGCTACGCGATGCCCTGTAAATTATCTGCGTTGACTTTGGTCCATCGCGTAGCGCGATGGACCAGGAGAGGAGACCATCGCGCTACGCGATAGTCCCCAGAATCGTGAAAGTTAGGGTTTGAGTTTATATTTCGTTTTGACGACCCTAGACGCTATTCTTCACCTTCCAGGCGATTTTCAGAGCAGCAAGGAGAGCCACCATCACCTCCAATCATCTCAAGGCATCATACATGTCCTATTACATCATAACCGAAGCCCCAAAGATGCCGAGACGCGGCTAGTTCCTTCGAGTCATGCCCGGGATGTAGAGTATTGTATCTTTCAGTTTTTCTCATGTATTAAGAACGAATTATGTGTAACCATCTTTGATTAATCTATGAGTATTGATGTCTAGTATTATTGTGCACTCAGTCAGTTTAGGTTTATTTCGATCAGAACGATTATTGTGCCAGTTGCTATGATAATTGCTTATAGGATTGTTTTGACTAGTTGAATATGATGAAGCATACGCTTTCCCTTAGTTGAGTCACACTGGCAGGGACCGTTTGATAACCAGTGCCGTGTGTTAGTGAGCGTGGATGCCTAAGGTTTATCTAGTTAGTCAATCTGTGTTGATCATTGATCGTTAATCTGTTAAGTTGCATGAGATAGCTGTTTGTTTACTTGCTTGAATCCCCGGGTGTGACTTGTCTTTGTTAATTGCTTGAAAGTTGTTTACGTGTTTAATCAATATTAAAACCAAATTTTTTGCTAGTGTGATCAGCACTTTAATTGAATTACTTCATAATGTTAGGAATCATTTACACTTTACACTGACCACATACTTCTTGTGGTTCGACACCCTACTTACCCTGACTAGTTTAAGGTGATTAGGACATTGATTTATATTATTTTTGACTAGATAGCGACGGTATAGCATCAGGGCCAATAATTTTATTTTAGGTTTTAAATATTTAAAAATAAATAAAAAAATGTAAATGCAACAATAAATGCATTCTCTCTATTCAATTAATACAACTAATATAACCATAATAAATCCATCTCTAATTAATATATCTAACTAATTTAACTATAATAATTAAAAAGATAACAACGCTAATTTAGTTATATATATAATTTATTTTACACCTTCTTCATTTATCCAACAAAAATATAATTTGTTCATATAATACTATTTCTTTTTATTAAAAAAATAATTTATTTCCACTCAATTTATTAGCATATATCAACACGTAATTTTTAACAATAACTATCAAAACAAAATTTTTTTTTCAATTTACACTTAGAAAAGTTATTGTGATAAATAATAATAAAAAATATCATACAAATGTGGTCATTAAATATAAATAATAAATATACAACCTACACAAAATTATATAACCTATACCTGTTTTGAGCAATAAAAATGTACAATATACAAAAAAGTATACAACTTACATATATAATTCGACATCAACAATTACATAAACTAGACAAAGATACACATATCCTATACGTGTGTAAGTTATATGTTTTTCATGTGTAGGTTATATCTTATTCTTAGAACAAGTGTATGTTATATGTTTTAGTGTAGGTTGCATATATTTTATTGATATTTAATGCTAACATATGTAAGATAGTTTTTTGTATTATTCATCACAATGTACCTACATGTTGATGGATATTGATATATTGAGTTGGAAGAAATTGGTTTTGGATAGAAAAAAAATTTAATGTATGAATAATTGTATTTGTGTAGGATCAAATTTTCGAGTGTAGGTTATATGTTTTTCGTGTATAGGTTATACGTTTTCGTGTGCGTGTGTAGTTTATTGATGTTGAATTTTGCGTGTCGATTATATGTTTTTTGTGTGTAAGTTATATGTTTTCTTATTCTTAGAACAAGTGTAGGTTATATGTTTTTGTGTAGGTTGTGTACTTTTTTTGTTGATATTTAATGCAAACACGAGTAAGTTAGTTTTTTATACTATTCATCACAATATAACTACGTGTTGATGGATGTTAATATATTGAGTTGGAAGAAATTGGTTTTAGATAGAAAGAAATTTTAATGTATGAATAAATTACACTTGTGTGAGATAAAAATTCAAGAGAAAAAAAATAAGTTATAAAAATAAATAAATTCTTAATATTTTTCAGTTATAATAATTTGATTAGTTATATTAATTGAATAGATAACTATTATATTTATTAATTATATTAATTGAAGAGAGAGCATGTATTAATACTTTCCTTGATTATCTTTAAGCATTTAAAACCTAAAATAAAACTAGTGGCCCATATTTATTTCTCGCATTTCTCGCAGTAATCTCATTTCTCTCCTGAACCATCCCCTATATATATAAATCATACAATTCCATGAGACATGTGCAATAATTGCGCAAGTAAGATCATTTCTAGTTGGTAACAACTAACGTACTCGGATAATCGAGCAAGTAAGGTCCTTTCCAGTTGGTAACAACCAGCGTACTCGGATAATGAGACCCTTTTCCACTAATAACAAAATGGTCCTGAGCGTATTAGGGGGGTGTATAATCATACTTATTGAGACTACCACGTGAAAGTAAAATATGAGCAAATAATCAAGTAACACACAAGCCTATGATATGAATTGTAGCTTGTAAATGAATAAGTAAGCAATTGTTTTGGTAGGATATACACGCTACCCTCAAAGTGTGTAAAAACGTTAAAAATATGGTGTGAGAAACTCACATTTGAAATTGAACATGAAAAAGAAACAAAAGTCGAGAGCGCGTTAAAGAAATCGAAGTGATCAAACCTCACAAACTATAATTAAAAATACAAAATTAAAAACTAACTAACGGAATTATAGAAGTTAAATAATTTAGTTTTAGAGACTAGGCATTGTTTTCTTATATATTTTTATCATTCTATGGCATTTTATATTATAATATTATTTTTAAGCTTTAATGGGAAGTTAACGATTTGTTATTATTTTAATATTATTTAAAAGTTTATTACTAATATATGAATTATATTATTTACGAAGTACTGATTTTATCGGTATAATTATAGTTAGTTTTAGATGAAAACGAAAAAATTTAATTTATAAATAGTTTTATTTAACTAACGGTTTAGTTCGGTTTGACTTAAAAGTTCAACAGTTTAGTTTTGATTTACAAGAATCAAAAACCGTTACTAACGGTTCAGTTTATGGTTTGACTCAAAAACTGCAAAACCTAACCGTAAACCTCCCTATTGTTCTCAGGTACGTGTGAGTTTGGGGTTTCATTGGTCCACCGCTCCACTCTTTGTTTGGATTGGGATAACAATTTTGAATAACTTGGAAGAATGGCAGAAGAGTTAGGCCTAGGGATGTTAATCGATGTTGTAGACGAAGAATGGATGAGAGATACTCTCCCTGCCGACAGTACTTACTATTCTTCATCTTATTCATTGCTTCTTCTTCTTGTTCTAATTACTACTAAATATTGGTTTGGTTACAGATCTTGAATTACCCGCTGCACTCCTCCCTCGGAATGATGATACCGAAGATTCCAGTATGTTTTCTCTTTCGGATTTTTCAATTTAGGTCCTAATGATTTACCCTAATTTCTCAATTATTTGCTCGTTTTTACTTACAAACTTTAATAGGTTCATTTTGGCATTTCCCCTTATGAGAGATCGAGAGCTCGGCTCATTTATTTGTTTGCTATTCTATATACATTTTTTAATATTCTTAAAAAACTTTTTGAGAAAACCTTTATACGAGTCTAAGATCGACTCGAGCTCCGCTGTATAGTGTGATGTTAATACATAGAAATCCAAAAAAGTTACAGCTTAATGTTACACAAGGCTTGTTGGCTCGACGGGCCTAAGTGATCTTCCCGTAGAAGGCTCAAGCTTGGGCTCGATAAGGCTGCGCTGATTTTGAGCTTTTTATCGATCTGCTCGTGAGTAGCTTGGCTCATTTGCACCCCTAATACATATCTTAATTTTTCTTCTAGCCAGCTGATTATCAACTATTTTCTTGTTTGTGTTGCATAATGATAGTTGAAGACTAGGGATCCCTAATATTCAGCTAAGCCAATGTGATAAATTGAAACTCAACTTATGAACTCTGTATTCATTTACAGTTTTCCTTTGAATCATTTTCTTTTTTGTAGTGTTTCTAAAACATTATTATTCAAATAAAAATACAAAACCATTTACAGTTTGTTATGTTTGTTGCTTACAATGAGAATGTTTATCAGATCATGAAGCAGCACAAGTGGATGGAGACACTTGGCAGGATCTTGCACTGGGAACAGGTCAATAGTAAAGATGTCTTGGTGTTTTGCATCTTTGGGGGAAAAATTAGTTTGCACTTGAAAGTGAAAAAAGGTTTATATCATGTTGAAGTGTGTTTTGTGTGTTACTATCAGTTTACTTGAAATTAGATATTATCTTTTTAATAATACACTGACTGTTTTGAGTAAAATACTGTTTGCGTTCCAGTGTTAAATGGGCGGGAACAACTTGTGACCTCGTTGTTAAATCAGGCATACGGACAGGATCAACTTGCGTCCCTCCGTCTATTTGCTGTTTTCGTGAACAATAGACACAAGGGTATTTCTGTAATTCTCCAATCATTTAATTGTTTATTATTAACTAGGTTAAATACCCGTGTATACACGGGTTGGGTAAACTATATTAACAAAAAAACGAAACAATATGAAATACTTATACTAATTTAGTATTAGATGAATCAATACAAATATGTATTACAACGTTGAATAAAATAAAATTTATATAAAATAAAAAAAGAAAATGAAATGATAAATTTTCATTAATCTCTAAAAATTATTCATATACGACATTTGTAGTTACCTTCTTCATTGAATATTAAAAGACTGACTCCATCTCTAATTTTAATCTAGAAAGTGTGACATAAATCTTTAAAAAATGTCCTTGTATATAATGTTTAAAATTAATTAATCAACTTTTCTTACTAATAACATAGTACTAATATTAATTTGATATAGGGATTTATATTTTTAGGAAGAATACTGTTTTAAAAAAAGTTGATACAGCTCATATAAATACTTAAAAAAACAATACACAAAGTTTAAAATAAATACATTATATTTTAAAGCAATATAGGTTGAAAGAGTTGAAAACAAATATAAGCAAAACACCGGATACTAAGAGTTTAAAACAATGTTAATCCACAAAAACTGAAAAAGTACTTTAAAACATAAAAAACATTATCTTAAATATAAAAAACAACTTATTTTTTTCAAAGCAACAAACATCCTAAACAACATGAAACCATTATTAGTTTTGAATAGTAGCGACCGTCAAATAGTTTGGCTTCACCTTTTCAAAGCAACAAAAAATCCCAAACAAACATGAAACCATTATAGGTTTTGGATAGTAGCGACCATCAGATATTTTGGTCAGATTCACATGTATTTTTCCTAAGAGATATTTATCTAGATTTGATGCACATAAGCATGTAGCATCGCATGACCGATGATGAAAATTACCATTGTGGGATGGTTGTCCAAAACTTATAACATTTAAACATTTGTTTTTTTATGTGAAATAAACCAATTTTAATAAAAAAAAGTATAGGATAGTAAGATTATATAAAAATTAGTTTATAAGCTTTTGAGCATGTTGTTGTTGTTGTTGTTATTATTATTATTATTATTTGGAATATTAGAAGCTATAATTATAGCCAGAAAGTAAAAGATTTTAAAAATAATAAATGGTTTTCAAGAATTAAAATGTTAAATATAGTTTATAGTTTAAATAAAAATAAGATTAAGTATAAAATTTAAAGCATTCACTTTTTAATATTAAATTATTAAGACTATTATCTTGTATAAGTTATTAAATCGTAAAAAACAATGGAATGTTATATTAAAATTTTAAAACAAATATTGTAAACTGACATTATTAAGAAACATTTTTTTTTAAATTAAATATTACGAGGAAAATCATGTTAGTAAACTCAAAAGCAAAGGTTTTAAAACCATGAAAATTAATATTAAATTTTTTATTTAATAGTACTTATTATAACAAAGGTAGTTTAACAAAACAGTAATAATTTTTAATTTTAAATTAAGAACTTGTAAATAAAAGAAAACAAATTTGAAAAAAATGGAAACTAAAAAATAAAAGAAAAACAAATTTTCAAGAGAAGACATTAATCAATGTTTTAAAAACCGGTTTTTTAGTCGTACTGGATTAGGCTAAAAAATGGTACAACCAGTTGAACCAGGTTATATCGGGAGGTTCAACCGGTTGAATAGTTTACCTTATAATTTCCTATAAATACAACTTTAACTCTAAAAATAACCCAAAAGTAAATGATTTCATAACAAAAAATAATTAAAAAGTTAATCCATATTGAAAAAACAATACAAAAGCACTCAATTTTAAAAAAACAGTCATAAATTTTACACGTTTGAATATAAATTGTTGAGTTAAAAGTAATTTTGATAAAATATGAGTCGCAAATATCAAAAATTTATTGGACATAAAACTGGTTTGCCGGTAAAAACCGGTATTTTAGAAAAAACCGCCGGTACGATGTTCTAGCAAACCGGCCAAAAATACCGGGCTCAAAATACCGACATTCTATACGAAATCCGGTTTAACCAGTTCAACCGGCCGGTTTGAACCGGTTTTTAAAACACTGACATTAATTATAATATTTTAAACTAAACTTGTCAAGTATTTATTACTTTAAAAGACAATTAAGATGATTAAATGATTTTTGCCAAGTGGCACAAAGATGACCAAAAGAGGTGCCACTTACCAGAACAACATTTTTGTTTATTAGTATAAGGATTCAATAAACGCATTTTGTTATTTGATAATGATTGGGCCAACCATCTCATCCGGTCAATCTCTTCTCTTCTATATGTGATTCTTTCATTAACTTTAACCCGAGAGAACTGTGGTCTTCGTCTTTGTGGTTTGTTCAAGTTTGCTATTTTATCCCTTATTAACATATTTTGGACTTAAATAGCGTATTTTAACAAACCACATTGACAAAAACAGCAATGAAAATGAAAGTGTAAGAATGAAAATAGCAAATTTTAACTTTTGGACTGAAATAACAATTGGTATTTGAACAAACTCAAGGACGAAAACCGCATTATCTCCTTTAACCCTATCTTCAGCAACCTCCAACTATCACCTTTGCCATCATCATCATATCACCACATTTACAGTCTTTTTGTCCACCAGCCGCCGATACAAGAAAATAACTTATTTGACCCGTTTAAGATAAAAACGGCCCGAATAGAATGATTACCAATTTTGATTTACTCTTTTAAAAGTCAAAACCATTACCTTGAAATCATTCAGATATAAGACGAACACCTATATTAACAAGAAAACATAAACACCATAAATCAAATAAGTGATTTCATTACAACCGCCTATATTAATAAGAAAACTTAAACACCAGAAATCAAATAAGTGATTTCGTTATAACCTATGGCTTGTTAGCGGAACACCTATTTCTTTATGTAGGCTATTTATTATTAACTTTTTCCCAACTTCCTTCATTTTAATTTTTATTATTATTTTTTATTTTTTATAAAAGGGACTGTTTAATTCAACAAAAGGAAAAAAATTACAATCCAGTATAACACATTGGCAATTATGACATAAATAAAGTATCATATCTCATGTATCAACAAATGAAAAATATTACAATCTAGAACAACATGAGTTTATTGTATTGGCAAAACATAAAGAAGCTATCATATTTTATTTAGTTAAGTTGGCCCTCACCTAAATTCTTTTTTTGTTGTATTCTCCTATTACTTAGGAGCTTACTTTGTAGGTATTCCAATTCACAGTTAATAAAAATCATTCTGATTGTTAAGTTTGTATAATCAAACTGAATAGTTTGACAACAAATGACGCCGCTTATTTACAAAATGCAGGTATGATCAAAAATGTTGTGACCTTAATTCATGTACCACCTGACCCAACTAAGCTATAAGCTTGTTAACCAAACCAATCAGTTTTACATTTCATTAGCATAAACTTTTCTGTGTTGGTTTCAAAAGATGACATGTCTAATGTTTTTTTTACCTGGAGAACAAATTGGATTGTTTCGAGTGGAACGAATGGGGGGCGCTTTGTAACAAGCGATTTGTTACCTAGCCGTCTTATTGGGAATAACAAGAGCATCTATGAATAAGTTTCATATTCGAAGCGAGTTTTCAAGAAATCAAGTGAGCTTCAAGAACTTTTCTAGGGGGATGATACCTGTTGGTAGCAAATTCAAGTGAACCTAACGGCATTCCTAACAATATTGCTTTTGAACCAAAAATCTATTAGAGGGAAAAATGAAAGATATTTTGTTATGGGTTAATCAGAACCAGTAAATTTACGGTTGTTGGGCAAGTGGTTTAACTTCACAGGCACCCAAGTCTATGAAAGTTATCTTTAGTGCAGTTCACTAGTTCATGTGTGTCAGTGTGTGTGTGTGTGTGTGTGTGTGTGTTTAACAAGTACAGTTAACACTTCTGACAAATCATTAAAAACCAAAATATACACATCTCACATGTCAAAGATTTCACCAAAATAAAGAAATCATGTAAAAGATTTCACCAAATCCATTTCATCTGTAAACTCTTCAAAGACCAGACCAAATCCGAATCCTACTACACTACTATAACCAGTAGCAAAACTGTGTAGAACACTTTCACACGACCATTGGTTCATTACCTCAAATAATAAACCTTTTGATCATTTAACTAACCTACCATCAAATCAATGTTGCATTATTTGAGATTATGTATGCAAACAAGTAACATCACCACTAATATCATATGATGCTTTCAACTCGCTTCTGGTTTAACTGTTTCCAAAGTCTGTTGATGATGTGGTGCATATGAGTATGCTATGACTGAAGCCCCAATCGCAATCGACATTCCTATGCACCACCATAACCACTTCCTCTGCCCCCTTTTTCTTTCTCTATGCCTTCTTGCGACCTCTGCACAACAAAAAAGTATTCTTTATTTAATACACCAGTAAACTCATGTGACCCACCGGGATCGTGAGTAGAGTGCTAAACGAGTCATGTTTGCTAGCTGAACATGACACGAATATTCACGGGCTGACATGAACATGGCTCATTTAACCGGAGTGTTTTTATTTTCTGCTTTTTCAGAAAATAATACTTTAAAATTACAATTTTGAAACGAAAAATTCAAGTGTATTTTAATATAAAATCTCATGTCAATTTCTCTTTTTAAGTTTTGAATAATGCATAGAAGACCCGAATCATATAATTTATCACATAAAATACATTTTAACAAATAAACAGTTTAAGCAGTTCAACAGGTGAACCGGACATGACCTTAAACTGAACACAAACCTGAATCGTGTCAGATACATAAACCCAAACGTGACCTGAATTTTCTCGGGTTGACACGAACACGACCCATTTAACACAATTTTTTATCTTTCATTATTTCCACAAAATTGCTATTTTAAATTACTATATTAAAAGAGAAATTACATTTTCATTATGAAATATTATTTCAATTTATCTTTTAAACTCTACATATTGGCATAAAATCCTCGGCCAACATAACTTATGACATAAAACACATTAGAAAATAAAAATGGTTTAAACAGGTCAACCCACAAACCTGATGAGTGGACACAAACACAACCCATTTAACTAAACAGGTTCGACCCAAAATTTCCCCGAACCCGTTTATACAAAACCAAAACCCGTGAAGTGCTTGCCACTGTGTCATCCCTTGACGATAATCATAAAATTATTGCTAATGCTGTAAAAAAAGTAAATATTCAAAATTTCCAAGATATAGTGAAATAATACGCACCCATAGATTCAAGGTTATTTTGAGACATTTCATGGATCATAGCTTCATAGTACTGGAGCCTGTCTTGCAACCTAGAAATCTCTTTATCTTTAGATCCTATGATGACATGTGCTGCGAGCTCAGCTTCTGCCCTTGCTTCCGCCTTCCCCATGGCTTCTGCTACAAATCTAGCAACAATAAATTCCTCCGATAACTGCTTCATTGCATTAATGTCAAACCGTGTAGGGCTAATATCATTTGATGAAGCTGTCGCACCAGTCTCAGATAATAGAATTTTGCTGACTGTGCGCCAGTGGGAACACATAGCGGCCACGTCAGCTTCAGCGACCTTGCGTCTCTCAATTTCTTCAAGGAGATTAGCCTTTGCGGAATGCAACTCGGATTCTATGTTGGCCCTGTAACTCAACACAGATCCATCTGAGGAGAAATCTGTGCAAAAAATTACGAACACTTTGTCATTTTTCTTGCAGGTCATAATTAAAGATTAGCCTGAATCAATCAATCAATCAATCAATCATGCCCAGTAAAATCCCACCGACAGCAAAGCTATAAGTAGGGTCTGGGGAGAGTGGGATGTAGGCACACCGTACTTCTATCCAAAGGAATAAAGAGGTGGCTTCCAGAGAGACCCTCGGCTCTAAGTACATGTGTATGAAGCAAAATAAAGGAAATCAAAGTTTAACAATTATATAAAAACTACTACTAATTATAATAATATTAATAATAAGATCACAGCTTAACAGCTATATAAAAGCTAATAATAATTATAATAATAATAATAATAATATATGTAAGGGAAATACCATTATGGTATGCGTGATTTCTAACATTGTTAAACTCACTCATACCATTATGCCTGTCAAAATAGCAGTTGGTCTTAAAAAATCATAAAAATAGTGTAATAACAAAGAAATTAATGTACCAGTAATGTAACATACAAGACCTATATGTAGGATAACAAAGAATACAAGTCAAAGCAACATAACTAACTACAAAGGCGTAGCATATTTTGAGCTACATTCCCGAAGCGTTCATACACAACTGGATAGTGATTCTTTATTTTACAAAAAGAAGTAAAAATAATGACAGAAAATTATTACCAGCAATATATTCCATTGGGGATCATATCAAAATATCTGACAATAAATGTAACATAAAAAATAACTTTCAGGAATCACGCATTTATAAACTAGCTAAGCTTGACAATTATAAAACAACGTTGATCCCACATAATGTTAAGAAAATCAAAATAATTACATAAACACGTTTTGGGAATCACGCATTTATAAACTTATTATCTTTTGAAAGACGGTCAACACCTATTTGATATTACTTTCAAAGATAACATAAATTTGGCTATCGTTTTTCTGTATCCTTTTATTTGACAATGGTCATGTGAGTACATGAACGGCTGGAGCAAATTCGCTAGTCCAGAAAAGGAACAAGGCATCAGAATCAAGCTTATAAGGTTCATTGGACCAAAAATTGGTGAGAACCTTTGCATAACCAAACTATAATGTATTGAGTTAATGCATCTTGGAGTTATTGAGCCATAAACATTAAAAGAAGCAAAGACTTAATTTCATATCGCATTATAAAGCTAGCTATCATTGATACATAGTATTTGCATATTTTAACCAAAGCAAACTCCACCTCATCCAAAAATAAAGATTGCATTTTGAAAGTAATTACTTTAAGCTTCCGAACGTCAAAATTAAACAACCAAAAATCATGTACTACCTACTACTTATTAACTTCTTTTCCTAAAGATGCACAACAAGATATCGCAAAAATACTTTCTTCCATAATATCTGGCCTTAATTCCGGCCAATTTTCGGCTAATTTCCAGCGACTCTCAGTTTCCGGCCAATTTCCGATGATTCCATATACATAAAAATTTGTATGTATATAAACTGATAATAAAAATGTGTGCGTATATAAAACTTAAATATAAAAATGTGTATGTATATATATTACAAATAAAATATATAGAAATTTGAAAATTATATATAAAAGTTCCAATATGAACAACACTACTTGCATCCCAAAATAAACCTCAAGATAAATTGCAATGAATCAGAAATGAAAGAAAGAAACAACATTTACCTTCAATAGCATCATAAAACTCCCCAATTTGATTAGACACCACACTCATATCCTCAAGCCCTAACCTCCCGGAATCATTCAACTCACTCGAACTCGCAACACTAATTGAATCACATCTCGGATCCACAAACTCATCTTCACCTTCACCTTCACCTTCACCTTCACCTTCAAGCACCTCGCAATTCTCCACCAATTCATCCTGACCCCTAACCTCAAACCCATCGATCCGCCGATTCGCCGACTTCCCGCCACCGCGGCCCTTGCGATTAAACACGTAGGGCGACGGCGAGACGGAGCCGGTTGCAGGGTAATCGGAGATTGAAGTGGGTTCGGGAGTTGTGTAGAGAGCGGGTGATATGTAGATGTGATTCACTTTCTTTGCGGGTTTCAATTCATCTGGTTGCTGTGGGTGATTTGGGGTGGTGGGAATCCGGTGTTCGAGTAGGTTTTGTAAGGCGATTGTGGTGAACGTCGGCATATTGTTGGGGAATGGAGAATGGAACCCTAGTTTACTTCATAATATTATGATCTCAGCTACTACGACAACAAATACTAGATTATTATTATTGCTGTTGTTACATCGGAAGTTGGGTTTATTAGCCAGACACACAGGACAAACGGTCAGAAATGGTCCCTTGATTATTTCCTTTTTGTCCCTTTTACTGTTTTAACTCAAAACATCATGTTCTAAAGGAGTTTGGAAATACCTCTAATACATGAGTGAGTCTTTTTGAGATAAAATGTCAACCGTTCTTACTAATTTTGATACTCTGGAATTGACTCACATAGAAACGTTATGGGAAAACTTCTTCAAGTCAGGTTTCGAATATGAGACCATAAACATATGAGACTCGTTTAAACCTTGTTAACAATAAATCAAGTAAATTGTAACTTGTATTGAACATGTGAATTTTAGATGGTTATGTAAGAATTACAAAACCGTTGAAAACAAGTTTCAAAAAAAGCTAGGGTCTTTGAAAAAGAGAAATCATGATACTTATCGATGTACCATCTCTTGGTTTTAGTTTTTGAGTATAGGTGTGTTAGTTAACTAGAGAAACTATTATAGTTAAATTAGGAGAATTGTGGAACCATGTTTATTTAAGGAAAGGTACCAGAAGTGTTACAAGCCCACTTTTATGCAAATAATAAAGCAATGTTTTTGAGACTGGACTGGTTCAGTCGGTTTGACTGGTCCAACCAGGATTTGGCCCTATAAGTGGTGCGGTTGCATGTAGTTCATTCGTTCCTTTAAAAACTGGCCAATTGGAACCGTCGTGCGGTTCGAGCGAAATCCAATTTGCAGTTGAACAAGTCGTCTATAGAAAACCCCTTTTTTTCTTTTAAATTTGTTTTTCTTTAAAATTCTTTCAACCCTAACCGCCATTTTGAGGTTGAATTAGTGTTGCGCTATTCGAATTTCGAACTAGTAATGAAAACATTGCAATAAAGTCAAAGCCCAACATCATACCTAATTTAACTCACTACAATTCCCTTCACATCAATCTAACTCTAATCCCAACCTTTTGAAAAATCAAAGTTGTGAAAGGAGCAGGAATGAGATTACCAACTTGGCTTCACATGACTCATGTAACATCCAACTTCTGTTAAATAATAAATAATATAGAGTTTATTATTAACTGCTTGTCGTTAGTTTAATTGTGTGCGTGTTTAGGTTTGAAATAAGATTTTGGTTGGAATGGGAAGTGGTTGGTGGGGCCCTTAGACCCCCTATATATATCCCATATTCTTCTCCATTCCATTTCTTTACACAACACCCACACTCAAGAAACACACACACTTTCTCTCTAACACCCGAAACCAATCCCGAACTAAAAGAAGAAAGGACCTCGTGTGTGAACGTCATCAAACCCCAAGAATCACGTCCAGATCCTCGAGTCGTCTCGGATCCGAACCGAACCCGAAGCAAAAGGTAGGTTTTGGTATAAATGGTTAAGTTTTTAGTTGGTTTCGACATGCAAACTGATAGGATGATAGATCGGACTGTGAAATGTAAGAAAAACATAAACTTGGTGAGTTATAACCTCACGGGTATGTTATAGGACAAAACGGTGATGTTCAGACCTCATAAAACAAGGGTATACAAAGTTGGTACAACCCAAAACCCATAAAAAGGGTAAAATCGGGTCCTAAGAAAGAGTCATGGAGTAATTTGGCTTAAAATGGCAAAAAGAAAATGAAGAAAAGGAAGTATTTTCGCATAAGTCGATTTCGCATCGCACAGCCATGCGAAGCGAAAAAGTCATACGAAGCGAAATTCTTCCCTGCGAAATTTCATTAAATTCATTTTCTGATGCATTTTTGTTAAAAGACTGTTAATGAAAATAAAATTTTTCCAAGCTGACCTGGCAGCTCAACTCCAGCCTGGGGCTCTGCCCCTTGGACCCCGCTAGGGGCTGCTGCCCCTAGACCCCGCTACCAGGGGCGCTGCCCCTGGACCCCCGTTAGTTGAGAGTTTCATTAACTTAGATGTAGGAAGTAGTAGTACTGGATAATTGACACGCGCAATGTATTGTACAGTTAGCCGTGCACAACTAAGGAAGGGCATTACCATTAACGGCGAGAGAAACCGACTCTAGATGAGTTCTAGCCCCTTTATCTGTTATGTTTTCAGGGCTGTGTGCATACTCTTATGTGATAGTAAATACATTTATTTAATTGATAAGTGTATGATACGTGTATGACCATGTATTAAATGTTATTATTATATGATAATTGTATGAATGAACATGTATGTGTGTGTATATATATATATATATTATATACATAAGACAGGTAAAGTATGCATGTATGATAAAATGTATGGATGATCGACGAGACAGGTATAGTTGTATGCCTAAACGAAACAGAAGGGACCAGACCCTTATAATATCTGAGAGGATAGGGACTAGACCCTCATAATATCTGAGATGTTTTAGATAGAATAGCTTATGGTATACCATAGGGTGTTATGAAAGAAAGTATGTAAGTACGTATGCCGGTAAATAAAGTATGTATAAAAGAAGTGATAGTAAGTAAGGTACGAATACGTATCTTCGGACACGTATGAGTAAAGATGTGAATGTAATGTATGTTAATTGATTATCTAGAACTCCCTCAACGTAGCTAACTTTTAGTATGCAAGCAGGCAAATAGGTTGAGGCAGCTGGCTTGAGGAGAGACACATGACATGAGCTAGAGAGACTGGCATCTACGAAGAAGTGTCATGAATGTTTTAATTAATGTTTATGAAAAGACAATATGTATGTTAAGACAAAAATGAATGTTTTGTAATGTGATGTTTGAAGTTTTAAATTATTCCGCGAAAGTTTTCATTAACTCTGATTTTAGAACTGTGTTTATTAGTAAATCCAACACCAAAGTGAGGTTACCGAGAATGGGGCCTTACATCTCATGAGTGGCACACAGGAAGAATTAAAAAAAGTAACGTCATTCATCATGGGAAATTTTTTCTGTTACTTTATAATAAACCAAACAAGTAATTTCTTATACTCAAACAAGTAATTTCTTATACTGGACACCTTCCATGATATATATACATACTACAAGGCACAAGAACATTCCTTGTAATTTACTCTAAACTAGTATTTCACCCCCCCCCCCCCCCCCCCCCGACAACTATGTTATATACATACTAGAGGGCACAAGAACATTCCTTGTAATTTACTCTAAACTAGTATTTCGACCCCCATGTTGCGGGGGTTGTGAAACCATAGGCAAAGTTCAGATCTTGGCGATCGAATCTTCGATTTTGCATGTTTACATCGAAACAAATCAAATATGTGTGAACTTATTCATATCAGTGCTTTCATAAAATAAAAAAAAAAATTACAACAAAAACTGATTACGAACCCTTCTTGGGACATTTTCCAAAGTAAAGATTCTACCCCACCTACTAACAACAAATTAACGTCAAAACAAAGAGTGACATTTTCCTAACCTAATGTGACACATTCGTGAACATTTCCATTATAAAGGAAAATCACAACACTAGAATCCCGGCCACATGCCAACGCAAATTCCCTAGACATGTAATCCAACAACCCTGAATTGTTTCCATAAGACCCAAGCCCATGTCAATGCTTACAATCCTGGGAATGTTGGCATCCTGCAAATTTAAATCATTCAAACTTTTATTAGAAACATATCAAGATGCTTTCTCAGCTCCTGAAGCATGGGCTGTAACCAAAAGTTCATGATTACCAGCATTGTGACTTATGAAAACAACAGCAATAACCAAATGTATGGTTAGTAAATTAATAATAGTCAAAACCTAAAACTCCATGAGTTTAAACCTTGGTAGGGCGTTGTGTTTTAGACGGATTCAACTTGATATGAATCTTATTGGCATACAATTATTACACTGATTAATACAACTTCAATATGATTCTCTATTTCGTTAAAAGGCCTCAATATTAATAATCCAAAACCATTTGTATTGGATAGCCAAAAACTTATAGATAACAAATCACAAAAAATACCCAATCAACTAATATACCATCAAACACCAAAGAGACAAACCATTAAATCAAAACTAACCTGGATGTTATGGCCTTCTTGTTGGCTTCAAGTTGACCACCTGGAGACAGATCAATCAAGGACAGCTCTGGTGGCAAGATTCAACAAATCTGTAGGTATACATAAGTTTTTACCTTGTTCAGCTCTGTGACCACTGTAATCCTCAACAGCAGATAAGCCAAGTACTCTCTATTAAACAAACCATCATCAAAAATGGCAAAATATAAGTTTTATATATACGAATGAATAAAGTTCAGTTTCAAACCATCATCATATCACAAGTTATTTAAAATAAATCAACGGTACAAAACAAAGGCTCAGAATTCCGTTACGGTTGCAACATAAGCTACGGTTGCAACATACATTGACATTCCAAATAACGGAGCGTCATCATAGCGAAACACAATGTACAGACAACATAAACAGACCAGTTATAACCACTAAAATACAACCAAGCGTCCATATAGTACAAACTATAAACAAATAAAGCTCCTAACAATGGAGCCGCAACAAACCGACATCATAAGTGCTCAGATCGGTTTTAAACCATCATTATAGTAACCTCGAACACCTTCGAATCTGTTGACGGTGGCTCAGGTCCAGTATACAGCTGCAAAACAGGTCATCATAATATGGAATATCATCACAACCAAAGACCATATACAACTCGCTAGTCAAACAATAATCGTGGCTAAGGGGCAACTATGAGAAATATAAGCGACAGTTAACGAATGTAATTGCGGCGTCCGATTTGTATGGAGCCCGCTAGCCACAAATAAAATAAGTTTAACGAATAGGTATTGTCAAATGTTCATAAGTCCGGGGATTCTCAGACTTCACTCGTGAAAGTAGGATCTACACTAATTATCATAATCAGCAAGATACAACAAACTTAGGTGTTTGTGCCATGGCTGCCTACAATACAACGTATTTTGAGATCCATATCATCACAACCTCTATCAAAACAAAGAGGAAATTAGGCATAAACTCAAAAGAGGATTCTCATAGCTACTATTGTTTAGAAAACCACAACCGACTTTGTTTAATAATACAATAGACTCACAAATCATCGCATCACAGACACAACTTATCTTTTTCAAATATTTTCTACAATGTAGGTTTGCACCTTTTGGTTGTTAGTTGTACCATCTGAACCGAACAGGGTCCCCGTAAACAACCCTCGTCAAGCAACCTAAACAACAACAACAAAGTTGTAGGCAACATCAACCATTAGGTGTAAGTCAAACACCAACAAATAATAGCAACAATATCAAACAACAATATACCAAAAAGATGACTACAATCACCCATACCTTGAAGGTGAAATACAAAGATAGACAACAGGCAAGACCATCCATTAGGCCTCAGTCCAACACAAATAACATTCAATGTAATGACCAAATAACCAAAGTCAAACAAACAAAATAGGTCAAAAACCACCACCCTCACTCAACATAAGGGACAATCTAGAGTTTTATGTCGCAAATCCTAACCACCATTCTATCTCTGTGCTGCCATAGACAGCCGGAAGCCGGTAACAGCAAGACAACCCCTTATTTATCTATTAAATTATACCATGCATGTACGTCCGATGACCGAACCACCGCCACAACACCATCACCTAAGGTTCCGAAATGGAACCCAAGACACCACACCCACACCCCCTTCCGATTGTCTCCCCCACTAAAAGACCATCGGACCACCGCCGCCACCGAGGTTTTCCAAATAGAACCCGGAAACGGTGGTGTTGACCTTGGTGGTTGAAGATGGTAACCGGAGATGAAGAGAGAGAGAGTAGTTGTCTAAAAAGTAGACGATGTGAATTCAGAAAAGGAAGCGATCATCATCTGATGGAAGACCGGGAAATCGACGCCTGTAAAGAAAAACAATACGTGGAAAAGGGTACTGTCATCAAAGCATAAGGTACATACATTAGAGTAATTATAACAAAAGCAGCGCAAAATACAGTTTTCTTTTAATATATATAACTAGCATTTACACCCGTCGCTGAGAAAAAAGAACTCAAAAACACAAAGAGATCGGGACTTGTAGCTCTCTCCAATGTGTACCAATATCACTTACCTTAAAGAAGCTAGTAACAACTTTCTCACCTAAAACTTGTATCAAACTAAAAAAGGTCTTAACTTTGCAAAACAAAAAACTCTATACCTTAGTCCTAGCGCCATAAGCTACAACAATCAATGTGGCGCGGCCGTCAAGTTATTTCGTGCATTGTTAGAAGCTTGTGATACGGATTTGCTAATTCAGTAAAAATACCAACTCATTTGTAATTAACTTATCAAATGCATACACACTATACATGTCTGCTATACTTAAATCTTGCAAAGTCACATAACCGTATAATTCATTAGCTAATGCAGCTGCTCTTTGTTTAAAAATCCGGCAAAGTTGCCAACCTATCGCAATCCGAGTTTGAAGCCATCATTTGGGGTTAGGGGGGGGGGGGGGGGGGGGCACCTTGTAAAACCTGCTAAACATTTAAATCATTAGGTAAACTTAAGTCAAAACATAAAAACAAAAACAGTGTAGAAAAGCATACAAAACCACATCTTTCAACATGGTCTTGATTAACTTGGCATGGAGTTGTCAGTTAAATCACAAACTTTTATTTCCTTACATGTTTTGAGCATTTATTATAAACAAAATAAATAGGCAAAAAAAATAAATAAAACTTAACAGCATTACATGAAAAGTCATTTCAGATCATTATGTTCAACACCATATAAAACCATAACCATAACCTGTAAAAAAAGCCACACAAACACCATCACTATAAATTAGCAAATCCAAATTCCAAAACAATTGAATCTTTCTCATAAACTCTGTAAAAAACTTCCAGCAAACCTTCCTCATTTATTATTGGAAATACATAATTTCCTGTAAGCAAGTCTAAACCAAAACTTGAAAATTATACCTAAATAACCTTCATATTAAGCATGAAAGAATTGAAGTTCATGATAAAATCAGTTAGGGACGAGCGTTTCCGGTACCGATACTGAATTCGGTACCGTTGGTACCGAGTTTTGAGTTTTCGGTATCGGCACAGGTATTTATCGAATTTTGCATGAAATACCGATATCGGTACCGGTACCAAACCAAACATTTCGATACCGGTACCAAATATTTCCGAATTTCGGGATCGGGGTTTTTGGGATTGGTACCGGTGGGTACTGGTATATCCCGAGCTCATCCATAAAATCAGTAATCGAATCAGCTTAATTTAAGCATAATGTATTATAGTTAGAATGCTCAACCTTGGCTTCTTCTAGTCAACTCTTTCCTCTAGAGATGCCAACGTTTAACCACGTCACTGACTTTGATGAGATAAAGATAGCGGCCACAAAAGTCAACAATCTAACTTTAGAAAACTATCACAGCCTTTTAAAAACCCAAACGGACAGAGAGACATTTCATCGAACACCTGTCGTGCACCAGAGACACATATCATCGAACACCTCTTGTGCACCGCATCCAACGTCACAAATGATGCAAAGCACCGCAGGCTGTTAGTAAAATATTCCATGTGCTATAATAATTTGTTGCCAACATAATGTAAGTTCATTGAAACACAAAAAATGTAAGTTCACTGTCTGCATTTCATATTTAAGGCTAATCGCATCAGTTCAGAAATAGAAAACAACCTGAAGAAACACTAACCGGACCCCGGACAGATTACTGGTAACCTGGGGGTTGGATAGCTGTTTCCCACGAGGGGTTAGACCCTTGGAAGATGGTTCTTCTGATAACCTGCAAAACAGACACCGTGAGCTCGTCACTGAGAAGGGGGGGGGGTTCCTCCTTGTGACCACCCTCCGGCGTGAGAATCAGACTAGATTGCTCTTTAAATATAAAAGTATATTAAGAGATTGCTAGAGCAGATATCAGGTATATTATGATGATATAAGATAATGTAATGTCCAGATGATCATACCATTTGGGGTATTTATAGCCGAAGGTAGGTTTCCAAGGAGGTATGGCCGGCTGCTACAGTGTTCATGTTCATCAACAGTAGCCAGTGGCGGACCTAGGATTTTTTGCCAATGGGGTCCCATATTTTCGATGTTCAAATTTTTCGGGTCGGTCGTTGTTCAGGTCGGGTCGAGGCGAAGAACATAATAAAAAACAATATCATAATAAAACTTTCTTTTCAATCATCACTACCTGAACGGGTCAAAATGGGTCGGGTTGACACATAAACACTTTGTTTTCCCTTTCTTAAACATTTTTGAGATAGAACCTAGATCCACCCTTTCATAAGCATGTGTTGAAAACCATTAACTTAAACTAGTGAAAAATAAAACTGATATTTTAAAGTGTTTGAATGTTTCTAAAGAAAACCATGCATAAAGTTGAAAACAATGATATGTATTTTAGAGGTGTTTGAATGTTTCCAAAGTTATCATTGCAACATTAGCAATCAAATGATTGATTAACACTAAAAATTAACACAAAAAACCAAAAACTGAGCCTTGTAAGACTTGAACCCATGACCTTTCAAAGATAAAACAAGGGACTTTCCACCAGACCACATCAACATTAATAGTATGGGTTCCAAGTATTAAATCTTATGGGGTCCTCAAAAAATTTAATATACCGCTTCTAATAAATTTTTAAAAAACATTGGTGTCTCGGGACCCCGATCCACACTATGTGGGTCCGCCCCTGACAGTAGCCTACGCACGTGCCCTGCTGGTAGTTGGTGGGTAGGCAGCGGCTGATAGTGACCAGGCCTGCTGTGTACTATTCCCTTTCCACCAACTGCCGGCTACGCACGTGGTATGACAGTAGTTGGTGAGTAGGCAGCGGCTAATAGTGATACAGTACAGGAGCATGCTGCTCGCCATACTGTATCAGTGAGCTGTCGTATCCCTGATCAGATCTTTCGCCCATACCTCGTCAGGTACAGTAAAAGATCCTTCAGTATACGGACTGGCTTATTTGGGCGGGAGTATTCCCCCTCCCGCCTCTGTGCGGGATTGCTCCCGGCTTGGCTCATTCCTTCAGGTGACACTGAATGATCGAGAGCTAAGTGCCTTGTGCGTGTAGCCATGCTGCGCGGGTGGCCTTCCCTAATGGCTTGTATCCGAGGCTGCGGGGACAGGCGGAGTCCTTCACCATTGGGAGGCATTTCCTGCGAGACCAGCTTGCGTACTGCGCGTAAGGACGTCACGTCTCTGAGCATGGTTGGTCCTGCGGATCCAGTTGGTCTCTGCGCAGACGTCCCTGTTTAAGGTGAGTCTTGCGGGTCCAACTGGGCTCTGCTGGGACCTACCTCTTCAAGTCCCCCCAGTCCAATGTTCTTCTCATGCGTGTTTAATAAAGTGAGGTGAACTTTTGGACTTAAGCAAAGTGTTTTGAAAAGGGTTTTGTAAGGTTTTCCATGGGGATTCTTTCCGCGGAAGTCCTTGTCACTTGCAGAAATGCCCGAGTTTCCTGCTTGGTCTTTGGGTATGATGCGGGTAGGTCTGTAATCTTCTCGCAAGTCAGGAGCATTGAGTCCCAGTTGTATGTATTTTCCATGAGGTTTTGGTAGTTTTGAACATAGTGATCAATTATGTTAAAACCACCAATTCCATTCTGGAGCTTCAAACAACTTTGTTCTCGACGTTCCTGCTATGCGGGGATGTTATTTCCGTTTCCGCAAGCATTGCCCAGAAGATCCTTCCTGGTTTCAATTCCCCGCGGAGCGCTAGGTATGTGAAGGGTTTTGCCTTAACACTGTACCAGTGCTCGTCTTACGGTTACTTTACTTCCAAGGTATTCCTGGCGTCAATTCCCTGCGGGTGCTAGGTATGTGAAGGGTTTTGCCTTAACACTGTACCCGCAGCCGTCTTATAGTTACTTGGTTGCCGAGGTACTTGGCTTCAATTCCCTGCGGGTGCTAGGTATGTGAAGGGTTTTGCCTTAACACTGTACCCGCATCCGTCTTTCGGTTACTTGTTCACCAAGGTTTACTTGGCGTCAATTCCCTGCGGGTGCTAGGTATGTGAAGGGTTTTGCCTTTACACTGTACCCGCATCCGTCTTACGGTTACTTATTTGCCAAGGTTCTTGACTTCAATTCCCTGCGGGTGCTAGGTTTGTGAAGGGTTTTGCCTTTACACTGTACCCGCATCCGTCTTACGGTTACTTGTTTGCCAAGGGGTAAGGGGTATTTTCCCGCTTACTTTTTAATATTTTCGAATTTTGAATTTTGAAATTCGAAGAGTTGGTGAAAAGATAAGAACAGTCCAAACCTCTGAAACGTCGTGCGACGGTTTCTTCTGACTGTCAGGACGTGCAGGAAGTTATGGTGACGTGACAGAACATGGTCATTCCAGTCGCTTTTTCTGGCGCGTGGGCACGATTTTTCGGGCGCGTGGCCGCGAAATTACTGGCACGCGTCCTGTCGACAGCTGTTGCCAGCTTGCTTTTTGCCACGTGTCATAGTTTCATTGCACCTTCGATTTCTCTCTCCTCCGCATTAAATTCACCGCATTAATTGCGATTACTATATAAAGGGGGAGAGGGTTATTTGTAATTCATACTTTTCACTCTTCTCTTCATCTTTAAGGCGATTTCCGGCGAATACTCCTTTATTCAATCGAGCATTCTCTCGAAATCGTTCTTTTCTTCCTCTGCAAGATGTCTTCTCGTGATGCTGAAGCTATAGCTGACGACAGGGGTACTGCTGGCGAGTGCCAGTGTGCTCTGCCCGGCGATCAGTACCGGTATGTTGTCAGGAAGTTCATGCTCGATCATCTCGAGCCTGAGTTTCCTGAATCCCACCAGACCGTGTACGATGCCCCCAGAGGCAAGATCGGGGTTTATGCTGCATTTTTTGTCTATGGGAATCTTAGATTCCCATTGACAAAATTTGTTTACCGTGTCCTTGAGAGGCACGGTGTTCATTTGACCGAGCTGCACCCTATGGCGATCGCCAAGATTCGCCATTTTGAGTGGGTGTGCCGGATTTTGGGCATCGAGCCCCATGTGGATCGCCTGATGACCTTCTATACCTGGAGGTGCATCCAGGGGTGGTACACCTTGACGACCCGTATTAAGGGTCTGAAGATTTGCGACACCGAGCGCAGTCTTCGCGCGTGGAAGCAGGAATTCTTCTACATTTCTGCCCGCGCCATCCCCCTTGCCATGAAGTTTAAAAATGGCCAAGCGATACCGAGCCTTCACGCCCCCAACTACCAGGAGGCGGAATGGTTTTCGAAGATATCCCGGATCCAATCTCCGGTTTACCGGTTTGCGGAGTCCGGGATGGTCATGTTAGGGATGAGCCGGGTGTGGAAGGATGCGTCTCAGGTTCCCATCCTTCTCGAATACGGTTTGAACTCTATTCCCTATGGTATGTCTTGTCTTTCTTTTTGATACGCGTTTGTCTTCTAACTGTTTATTCTTTCAGAGGGAAATGATTTGGAGTCGCTTCTGTACCCGCGGGAAACCGACGGTCCTGCGCGGATGGGTACTCGTGCTCTGGACGAGGGCGAGTTACCCATCCTGGAGCAAACGGCGGATCGGTTTGTGGAGGTCTATCCGCTGGGCCACGAGATCCTGAGCCACCGGCGGCCAGGTAAGGCGATATTCTTTCCTCAATCCCTCAATGCTGTACCCGCTGCTGGAATTCCTGACCCGTCTTCTTCTGAGGAATCCTCAGATGCTCCTCCGTTGGTGCGGAAGAAGAAGGCTGCTGCCGGCGTGAAGGGGAAGGAGAAGGCCTCCACAGCTGATCCAGTGGTTTTATCTGACTCGGAGTCAGATAGTGAAGAAGTGGCGGGGAAGCCCGGTGGTGAGAAGACCACTGCTCCGGAGGCTACGACCGTTACCTCCGGAGAACCAACGAAGACGACGGTGACCGGTACCAAGAGGCCGGCTCCATCGGGTTCCTCCCCGCCCGTCCGTACGTTCAGGGTCAAGAAAACCCGTAAGTACAATCATAATGTCTGTAGATTTATCACTTCATAAATTTATCCAACACTCTCCTCTTTGTGCAGGCGTGGATGTTGACGCATTCCGGGGTGAAGCGCAGAGGAGTACCCTTCCGCCAATGACGGTAGGCTTGGTCAGCCTACCTGAGGCGTCGACCCAGGTGACCGCGCCTGCTTCCGCTGGTTCAGTTGCTCCTGAGCAGACTGTTCCAGCTGAGATGACGTCCCCGCCGGCCGTGAGTGCGATTTTTACAGCATCCTTCACAGAGCCGGCGGTTACTGCTGCTGCTGACTACGAGGCGGCGACCACGGCGGCGACCACAACGGCGACAACGGCGGCTGCCACCATGCCTGCGCCACCGGCACCGATGGCCGGATCATCAGGTACGCGCAGGGCTTCCCGCCGATCTTTGCCACCTTCCCGTCTGCCTGACCTGTTGGATGGATTTCCTTTAGGTTCAGGTGATGGGTTTGGCGGCTATCGGCCTGTCATTGACCCTATAGGTGCGTGGGGTTCCTTTCTTTTTCCCTTGTTTTTTATCATCTTTTCCTTACTGCCTTTGTTTCTTTTGCAGTGTCGGATTCCAATGAAGTGTATGTTCCGCGATGGAACATACGCCGAGGAACAACCCTTCGTACCCCTGTGGAGTGCGTGGACTGGGCTCGCCACGCTGCTCCTCATGGTGCGTTGGGGGAAGCCATGGCTAGCTACCAGGAGGGTAGGCTAACCAATGAGCTTCGGGTTCTCCAAGCCCGGATGCAGCCGCGCGTCGAGTTGCTTTGTCGTGAAAACGACAAGTTGAAAGCAGCTCGCGCCAAGGACGTATCTGAGGCGCGTGCTCTTCGGGAGGAGAACCAACAGCTGGCGGCAGCTGCCGCCGACAAGGAGAAGGCCTTCAAGGCCCTCGAGGTTGAAGTTCAGGCGCGACTCGAGGCCCGCTCCAAGGCTGCCCAAGCTGTGAATGAACAGCTTCGGCTGGCCAGGGAGACTGCGCGAAACGCAACCGAGAGGGCTGCCAAGGCTGAAGCCGTTGCTGAGCCTTTGCGTGTGGAGAATGAGGAGCTCAAGGCCAAATTAGAGGCTCTCCAACGCGCTCATGATGCCTTGGCAATGGAAGATGCCAAGAAACTCCAGGAAATCCTGGACCAGAGGGGGGTGCTTGACCACACCGAGCGGAAACTTAAGGGCGTCGAAGAGGCTGCCGCAAAGGAAGTTTTACTTGCCAATCTTAACAAGAGCGAAGCCGAACGCGCCCATAACGAAGCTCAAGCTGCCCTCCAATGGCTTCTTCGAGAAGCGTTGCCTCAGGTATGTTTAGTTTTATCTTCACGCTTTTCTTTTGTAAGAAAAGGTTCTAATACTTGTGTTTTCTTTGTAGGTTGTGCGTCGGGTCTTTTCAGAGACCTCTTACGATGATGCTATGACCGCAGCCCTCAACGCTTCTCATGAGGATGGGGAAAAGGCCGGCTTCCTGCTTGGTCTAGGGTTTGTTGAGAAAGGCGTCCCGCCTTCCAACTTCCCTTTGTTCGATGTGGATACCGAAGCCATTTATGACCAAGCATTGAACCAATACGCCGCCTTCCCGCATCCAGTGGTGGAAAAGGTGGACGAAGTAGCTGCTGCTGATGATGGGTTAGCTGTCCTCAAAGCGTTCCTCGAACCACCCCGTTCTTCTGACGGAGCGGGTCCAAGTGGAAGCGGCCCTGAAGCTTGATCCTGAAGATCCCTTCCCATTGCTAAGATAGACTTGTATAGTTTTATTCTTTTAGGCGGGTAGTTACCCGGCCATTCTTGTAATATATTCTTGAAATATTAATCTTTTTGCGTATAAGATTGTTATTTCCTTCTTTGGGTTCCTTGCTTTATAAACTTATGACTTGCATACTTAGTTTAAATCAGAATTTTCCAAGTGTTTAGAATAAGAACCTTTGAACGTGGTTGATAATGGGTTAAAGTTTCGCTTCCTCCTTCGTGATTGTGCGGGTAGAACCGTCACTTGCACTTGGTAGGATGGCTAAACTTTAACCTTCATCTGACCTGCGTGTAGGTTTTCCTTTTCGAAATTTCTAAGGCACTAAGATAAGTTAACCTTTGAACGTGGTTGATAATGGATTAAAGTTTTCGCTTCCTCTTTCGTGATTGTGCGGGTAAAACCGTCACTTGCACTTGGATGGCAAAACTTTACCCTTATCTGACCTGCGTGTAGGTTTTCCTCACCTTTTGAGGATAAGTTAACCTTTGAACGTGGTTGATAACAGGAAGTCTTGCTTCCTCTTTCGTGATTGTGCGGGTAGAACCGTCACTTGCACTTAGTAGGATGGCAAAACTTTACCCTTATCTGACCTGCGTGTAGGTTTTCCTCACCTTTTGAGGATAAGTTAACCTTTGAACGTGGTTGATAACAGGAAGTCTTGCTTCCTCTTTCGTGATTGTGCGGGTAGAACCGTCACTTGCACTTAGTAGGATGGCAAAACTTTACCCTTATCTGACCTGCGTGTAGGTTTTCCTTATCCTTTTTAAGAATTTTGTTTTGAACCGTTCGACGCGCGGTTGTCGATAGGTTATTATTCAGTTTCCTTTAATGATTCATGCGGATAGACCGGCACTTTCATTTAATGGGATAATTGAATTCTTCCCCTTCAACTGACCTGCGTGAAGGTTTGTGCGGGTAGGACCGCCTTCCCATGCAATGACTTCACGTAATTATGCGGTGAAAACCGGCATATTAGTGTTCAGAAAAGTATAAATGTAAAATCATCAGCTTCGATGTTCTTAAAGAGAATCATTTCCATTAGAAGTGGCTCTTGGCCTTTTCTTTACAAATTGGAATTGATTTACATGCAGACTGTGTAAATGAGCTCCCTTCCATGTTGTTGGGATGGGAGTGCCATCGAGCCGATACGCACCTGGTTCGGGATCTCGTTCTTTACGCAGCATGTAGTCTCGATTTTGAAGCTGGAATTGATTCGTGTTTTCCCCAGCTGAGGTTCTATACGCACCCGCCTGCTCAGCCTTTATTGTGCCACGAGGTGCGCGAGCGTCCCATCTCTGACAAATGCTTCGACCATGTCCTTTACGTCTATGCATTCTTCAGTGTTGTGGCCTTTTGTCTTGTGGAAGTCACAGTATTTGCTCCGATCAGCATCGTGACGATGTCGGATTATTGGAGGCTTTGGCCATGGGAGCTCTTCAGTGGCGAATATCTCAGTGACGCTTTTGGTGAGTGGCGTCCATCTGGAGTTCCGGTGCGACTGTACATTATCCCTTCCGCCCACTCGATGTTGCAAGCCGGATGAGGTGTCAAAGTTTACCCTTGACTGCCAAATGCCTAGCTTTCGCTTTTTATTTAGTCTGGCGGTGAGGACGTTGTCTTCTCTCGTCTTCTGAGTGTAGAGGTTTGTGCTCTGTGGGAGATCTCTACCCAGTTGCTTCTCTGTTTCCGCATAGCGTTTTGCTGCTGTCATGATGCCATCCCATGTGGATGGCATGCCATCTTTACCCGTTAGGGTGCGGATGAGCTCTGGGTCATGTGCGCCCTGGATGAAGGCAGCGCGAACAAGATCTTCGCTGATATTGCCCAAACTTAGCTTCTTTGAGTTGAAGCGAGTGATGAAGTTTGGCAGAGATTCATCTTCCTCTCGTATGCATTTGAGGATTGTCCATTGCTCCTCGGTATACTTCCGTTGCTGGCTGAAGTGTTGGCTAAACTTCTGTTGGAAGTCTGCCCAGTCGTAGATGTGGTTGACCGGTAGACGATCAAACCAAGCTCTAGCAGCCCCAACAAGCGTCATTTGGAACATGTAGCACCACGTGGGTTCCGTCCAATTGCTGACGGTTGCCCCCGCTATGAACCTGTTCAAATGATCGTCTGGATCAGATAAACCGTCATATGTGCCTATGTTAGGCATTTGTTTGGCACTCTTTGGGGCGATTGCTTCCGCAATGTCCCTTGCAAACTTGGACGTTCCTGCATTCGCAACGTTTGGTCTGAACGTTTTGGAGAAGTCTCGTGGACTTCCACCTGTGCTTTTTGGTTTGAAGGCTTGTCCAAAATGCCTTTTCGGTTGGGATTCCGTTTCCTTACGCTTCCCTTTTGCCCTATGGCGAGGGTTCGCGTCGGAGTCGGATTCCTCCGAGTCATCCTCCCAGTATTCGAATTCGTCGGCCTGTTGCACGGAACGCAAGCGTTCGTCCAACTCAGCCTGGAATTCCTTTTGTCGTGCCTCCGCCCATGCCTTAACTTCATCGAGAGTCTGGCGGGGGAGTCTTCGTTTCTCAAACTGGGTATCGGTGGATCCCAGTAGGCGATCATTTACTGCACTTGCCCCAGCTTTGGTAAGTGGGGTAGTGTTCGTAAAATTTACTTCACTTGCCCCGGCTTCGGTAGCCGGGGTAGTGTTCGTAAAAACTGTGTTGCCGGTATTCCCCCCAGTAGCTGGGGTTGTGGTTACCGGAATTTCTCTAACCATCTTTGTAAAAGTTTGAAAAAACTGGAGAAAATTGTAGTTCTAGCTTTATGCACGGATGGCGCCAATGAAGAAACACTAACCGGACCCCGGACAGATTACTGGTAACCTGGGGGTTGGATAGCTGTTTCCCACGAGGGGTTAGACCCTTGGAAGATGGTTCTTCTGATAACCTGCAAAACAGACACCGTGAGCTCGTCACTGAGAAGGGGGGGGGTTCCTCCTTGTGACCACCCTCCGGCGTGAGAATCAGACTAGATTGCTCTTTAAATATAAAAGTATATTAAGAGATTGCTAGAGCAGATATCAGGTATATTATGATGATATAAGATAATGTAATGTCCAGATGATCATACCATTTGGGGTATTTATAGCCGAAGGTAGGTTTCCAAGGAGGTATGGCCGGCTGCTACAGTGTTTCTGTTCATCAACAGTAGCCTACGCACGTGCCCTGCTGGTAGTTGGTGGGTAGGCAGCGGCTGATAGTGACCAGGCCTGCTGTGTACTATTCCCTTTCCACCAACTGCCGGCTACGCACGTGGTATGACAGTAGTTGGTGAGTAGGTAGCGGCTAATAGTGATACAGTACAGGAGCATGCTGCTCGCCATACTGTATCAGTGAGCTGTCGTATCCCTGATCAGATCTTTCGCCCATACCTCGTCAGGTACAGTAAAAGATCCTTCAGTATACGGACTGGCTTATTTGGGCGGGAGTATTCCCCCTCCCGCCTCTGTGCGGGATTGCTCCCGGCTTGGCTCATTCCTTCAGGTGACACTGAATGATCGAGAGCTAAGTGCCTTGTGCGTGTAGCCATGCTGCGCGGGTGGCCTTCCCTAATGGCTTGTATCCGAGGCTGCGGGGACAGGCGGAGTCCTTCACCATTGGGAGGCATTTCCTGCGGGAACAGCTTGCGTACTGCGCGTAAGGACGTCACGTCTCTGAGCATGGTTGGTCCTGCGGATCCAGTTGGTCTCTGCGCAGACGTCCCTGTTTAAGGTGAGTCTTGCGGGTCCAACTGGGCTCTGCTGGGACCTACCTCTTCACAACCACATCAGTTCTAGGGTTTCCATGGAAACCGCCGCCACTTAGGGTCAGATGGAACAGCACACTGATAAGGAAACATAAGGGAACACCGCCGTTACCAACCACCATCACCAAGAGTTTCCAAACAAAAATCCGGCAACAGTAGGTTAACCAACTCGCCCACCCTTTACCTGTCAGACCTCTGCAAAACACCGCCAACACACAACCGACCACCGGACCCCACACCACATAGGATTTCCAAATAGTGGCTGAAGATGGTGAACACGATGGCGGTGACGGCGGAGGCTGTTGAAGAGGGTGGAACCGACGCTGATGATGATGGTGGCAACGAAGGCGGTTGTTCAACACCGTGGTACCTACGATGACGCTGGTGGCAGAGGGTTTCGGCGCCGGTGAAGACCAAGAGAGAGAGAGAGTGCGTTGGTACATCAAGAGAACTTTGTCAATCAAATGGTGGCAGAGATACGTGTAAAGGAAGAGATACGTGTAAGCCAGACGAATAAGTGCAATACACAATGCTGGACATACAACTTTTTAAGCAATGGTTACAACCTTTAAAGCACCAAATACAACCTCCAAAGCACACTTAAGTTGTAAATTAATATATATATAAATATAAATTATTATGTAAAATGCATTACCAGCTATCTTATGACGGTTCACTCATCCAACAATTATTACTACTATAGGTTGATCATATATTGATGGTACACTCAAATATGTTAAAAGATACATATTTTAAAAAGGATATTGGTTTTTAATACTTTTAACTTTCTTGTTAGCTGATAATGCTTTTAACTTTTGATTTGTTACCGACCACTCTCAATTTTCACCTTATTTATTTTTGTACTCCCTCACTAACGGACGACTAACGTCATTAGTGGAATCCCATAAAAAATCATATAAGATTGTTGAATGTACTTTACAACCGTTGGAATGTCCTTTCATCATATCGATTGGTCCCTTCTTTGTGTCTAACGAACCTTTGAGTTGTTGTAGCCGTCTTTAGTAGATGTTAGACCCACTAGAATCAGAGGCCGCTGCCGGCAGTGAATGCCTAGTCGTGCTCCCCCCTTCTCTCTATTTTCGATCATTTGCTTCGCCGGAAAATCAGGACTCGTAGGAAACCCTATCCGCGTCTCCTCCCTTTTCTCTGTTTTCGATCATCTGCGTCGCTGAAAAATAGAGATTCCATTAACGATGTTAGTCGTCTGTTTGTGAGGGAATGATAAAAACATATAGTGTGAAGTGTTGGGTAACAAATTAAAATTTGAAAGTGTTATCGACAAACAAGTGAAAATATGGAGTATTAAAAATAAATATTCCATTTTAAAATGAAAATTATCTCAGTTATTAATAGATTGGGGTGGTAAATGCTATTTTTTGGAATGCATTTATTTGTGTAGCTAGAAAAATATTTTTTTGTCAAGTGCTCTTACCGAAAATAAAAGGAAAATAAAATTCATAAATGGATATATTAAAGATTTTGAAGAAAAGGACAACACACATGAAAAACATGACTTATTTGAAATAGTAGTTTGGCCTTTCGCGAAGTCGCAACGTTTATTTGAAAGATTCCAGTCAAAAGATTATGACAATTATTTATTAATTTGAAGTTAATCATTTGCCTTGTTTCCATATTGAATATGGTGTCAATTGGCCTTTTTATATGTCTTCTAAGAAAATTTGACCAATCGTCATTTTATTTTATATTTTTTTTGTATATAATAATCTTTATTTTATTTTATTATATTTTACTTATATGGCACTCATTGATAGTACACAGAATAAGAAAATAGGTATAATCAAACCCTAATTATAAAAGAAAATAATTGTATGTCTTAAAAGTTTATTTATAAAATTACTAACTTTAGAACCCGTGTAATATACGGGATGCTTAAAAGAAATATAATTAAGTAATAAAAATTAAATAATTAATAAAAAAAAAACACTTATATTTTATCAAGTTAAATGATTTTGTATGTTCAAATTATATTTTCCAATGGAATATTCACATGAATACATGGTGTATTCTCACGCAATTTTTTCATAATCACGAAAAAGATGCATTTAGTGATTTTATATGTTGTAATTATATTTTTTAATGGAATAGTGAATTCTAACAAAAGATAATAAGATGTTTCATCATAAATGACATAAAAAATAACCTCATATATAACATTAACATGAATAAAACACACTTTTGTATTATAGTTTTCGAAAAAGATGGATGAAAACTCCATGGATCTACGGAGGTTGAATAAATATGTGAGAATAAATTGCTATTCTTTTATAATTTATTCTTGTCTTTATCATTTTTGACCTATAAATATCATTTATTGAATTTTTTCACATTCATCTCATACCCTCAAAAGTGTATATAGATTGATTTAATTTTTTTTTAAAAAGGTAGATATGATTTCATTAATATATAAATATTTTGATTATAATAACATAAATACCTGCATATTTTCAATCCATATAATTTAGGTAATTAATTATTTGATTAAAGATAGATTGATATGTTTTGTTCACACTGACATGAATATGTTTTTATTAAAAATAGAAAAATAGTTTGAGCAAAAAATTTAGACAATGAATGAATTTTTAAGTGTCATGTGTCCACAATGATTTCTGGTAAAGAAATATATATAACTAAACTCAATCTGTCATTTGATAATTGCATTTGATAATTGGAATACTATGATTAGCAGACTTAAATACCATTAATATATGACTATCTATTTTAGTCGGTTGTTCATTTGAATTGTGGATACTCTTGTTGTTTATGCCTAGTTTAATGGCATATATATATATATATATATTATGAAGAGGATCAAGAGAGAACTCCTTTTTAGAGAGATAACTAAAGAACTAACAAAAAAATATTTTTAATTTAATTTAAAATAATATTTTTAAAATTTTTTTTCTTTCATCTTTCTTATATGTTGTTATTCTTCACTAGAAAAAAATATAAAAATAAAAAAAACAAAAAAAATAAAAAAGCTCATTGTAGTGCATATATGCAATACATCGACTTTTTTTTATTGAATATGTGCACTAGTGTGTATTTTGATATGTGCAATAATGTTGAATAGCATATATGCAATTTTTTGTATTGTATTAGTGCAATAGTGTTATATCATATACAAAAATAAAATAAAAAAATCGATATAGTGCATATGTGCATTAGTGTTGTATTACGTATATGCGATAGTGTGTATTGCATACAATTATTAGTGTTGTATTTGCATATATTCAATAGTGTGTATTGTATAATGCAATTGTGTTGTATTATATGCAATAAAACACTATTGTATATATGCGTTACACATTAGTGCACATATACACTACATCGGCGGTTTTTTTGTTTATGAACAAAATCATCTTATTAGAAGAAGGAAAGAAAAAAAATCACAAAATATTTTTTTAAAAAAAGTTAAAAATAATTTTTTATTAGTTATCTAGTTCTCTCTTTAAAAGGAGTTCTTTCTAGATCCCACCCCTATATATATATATATATATATATATATATATATATATATATATATATATATATATATATATATATATATATATATATATATATATATATATATATATATATATGTAGGGTTATCCTAAAAATAAATAGTTTCCTAGGAAAACTAGGAATAGATCATAGCCATTGAATCATGTTAATCAATTGTTGAGATTTAAAATTATCAAAATCCGACAGAGTTTCCTAGAATTACTCTTTCATCATTATAACCGACATAGTTTCCTTGATTGTTCTTTCACCATAAGTTGTAATGTCACATGTTAAAAATCTATTGGTTCTTACTATTTCGAGGAAACTCCTTATTATTATTTGAACCCTTTCTCTCTCTCTCTATATATATATATATGTATATGTGTGTGTGTGTGTATACATATATATATATATGCATTGAGACTTCTTCTTAGAAAACTTAAAGCTGGAAGTAATACTTGCATTCTGTCCATGGACCCTCTAACTATCCTCTTTTAGGTTTTATTGATAGTGGGGTGAATAACATCTTATTTAGTGCCAGAAATTTCTTTTTTTGTACATATGTTGTTGACCTGCACACTCATTTTCCTTTGGTACTTCTAATTGTTATAGTTGATTCTTAAGTTATCAAATTGTAATAGTGAAAAATTTAGTGTGTAATGTACTGAAAAATCGTACTTCTTTTCATGTGTGAGCCCTTAATTTTATGGGTCATGATATTGTTCATTAGGATGTATTCAGGCATACCTTTTCACCTTATAGTTAAAATTTAGAAGGAATGCATGCATCTTAGGAGTTATTTTGGTTATTTCATATAAAATAGATTAGTTTTAGGAAAAACTTAATCTATAATACTTCTAGTGATAACATTTATTTAAATGAGTTCTTGATGATTATAAGAGACATTTTGTTTGACTCATCCCATTTTGTCATGCTCTATGTAACATTTCGGATTTTTCCAAACCGTATTCGTTTTTGGAGACATTTTTAGATCTTTAATATTAATCAAAATCAAATAGTTATAAGTAATTAAGTTTCTAATATTCATTTTTTACCCTTTAAGTTCTTAATGTTAATTATTCTTTGTTTAAAACTTTAAAATGGTCAGAAATTGGACATTTTAAGAAAGTAGAAGGACCAAAGTAGCCAAAATCCAAACTCCAACCATTCTAGGCCGGAGCGCCACGCGGTTCGCATCACCCACCTTGGACCACCTGCACAGAATCCTTTGTTCGATTTCGTTTACTAACTCGTTTATGGTATAAATTCGATTAATTAGCACGTTTGAGTATATTAAGGGCCAAGTAAACATATTTTTAACTAAGATACAAGTTCTAAATCTTTTCCCCTGCCCAAGATCCGATCTTCATGAATATTTTGATGATTCTTTCCCTTAAATCATATATTCTTACTTAATCGAGTAAAAGTCCATAATTAGTTCGTTATTTGCTTTTCCTATATAAACAACCCTAATCTCCTGCCATAACACCTTACACAAACCCTAGAGGAGCCTTCTCAGCCGTCATTAGCCTATGACCATCATCAAACCCTTCAGTTTTTGCATATTCGTTGAAGATACAAGACTTGTTCGTTGACTTTGCTTGCTTTTAGGACCTTTGACTTCCGTTTCTCATCGATCCTTCACTTTCCGGGTAAGTTGTAACATAGGAATCATTCATACATATTCCCTAGTCAATAAACCTTCAATAAATTTCAGTGGTTGAAGGGTGTTGACTGGTCAATTCGCTTAAAACCCGTTAAAGGGCAAAACAATCAACAAGTTTGACTTTACGTTTTCTCATGCTTCTGGTCAGATTCAAACGTTCGGTCCAGAAGAATTTTATTCTCATAACGAAATTTTAAGGCTACTGACCAAAACCCGACTTCCGACTCGCTGCTCGGATCCGGTCAGTACCAGCTCGCTTAAATCTTAAATATAACATAACTGGAGTTCTAAACGTCCATTTAGATTGATTCTAGTGGCATTAAGTTTGTTTTTACTTATGTTATCATGTCCTCAAAGTTTCAGGTTTGATCATTAATCTCGTTCGACATGTAGTGGACGACTTGCTTATCTTTAGTTCGTTTATCTTAATAATTAATCACTTGCCTTTAATCCAAGGTGAGTTTTATCATTCCCTATTTTACTCAATTTTCACAATGTTTTTGGGACATATGCGTATATCATACTATATATATATATATATATCAAAAATAGCAAACGTGTAACTGTGTGATTAATCAAATATACTTGTTATGTGCTTACTTCTTTATG